>NC_139024.1:4336781-4498678 GCF_964662115.1 Mustela nivalis | reverse complement strand
TTTTCTGCCCATTTCTTGATTGGATTATTTGTTCTTTGGATGTTGAGTTTGATAACTTCTTTGTAGATTTTTGGATACTAGCCCTTTATCTGATATGTCATTTGCAAATATCTTCTCCCCTTCTGTCCATTGACTTTTGGTTTTGCTGACTATTTCCTTTGCTGTGCAAAAGCTTTTTATCTTGATGAAGTCCCAACAGTTCATTTTTGCTTTTGTTTCCCTTAACTTTGGAGACATGTCTAGCAAGAAGTTGTTCCAGCTGAGGTCAAAGAGGTTGCTGCCTGTGTTCTCCTCAAGGATTTTTTTTTTTTTAAGATTTTATTTATTTATTTGACAGACAGGGATCACAAGTAGGCAGAGACACAGGCAGAGAGGAGGAAGCAGGCCCCCTGCCGAGCAGAGAGCCTGATATGGTGCTCGATCCCAGGACCCTGAGATCATGACCCGAGCCGAAGGCAGAGGATTAACCCACTGAGCCACCCAGGCGCCCCTCTCCTCAAGGATTTTGATGGATTCCTGTCTCACATTGAGGTCTTTCATCCATTTTGAGTCTATTTTTGTGTGTGGTGTAAGGAAATGGTCCAGTTTCATTATTCTGCATGTGGCTGGCTTATACCCCTTAAACAAATAAAACATTAAAAAAAGGGAATTGTTTCTTTGTTTGCTACAGTTCTGTAGAACTCATGGATGGCAGTCTCCCTGGCTGTCAGAGCTAGGGATCAAAAAACCATCCCTTGGGTAAGTGCTACAGAAGTTGGGGTGCAGATTTGTGCACAAGATCCTTCCAAGAGGACACTTTTGGTGGATTAGAGGGAGAAGGTGAGAGAGGCACCCTCCTATTTCCTTGGTCTTTGAGGACAATCACAGCCAATGCTCAGTGCCTGCTACATTAGAAGCCTGGCCTGGAAGCATCAGCTTCGAAAGCATGCAGATAAATCTCCTTCGTGGACAGACTGGAAGATGGGAGGCTTTGCCTGCTCCCTCTGTGCTGAGACCTATGAGGACAGATGTGGTGACTGCGGTGTGCCCCACAGGAATTGCTTCTCTGTTTGCTAGAGTCCTGTGGGGGGTCTCACAATCACAAATTTTGTTGGTTTTCAGGACTAGGTATTTGACACCCAGTTTTAACAGTTGGGGTGCTAGATGTAGGGTCCAAACCCTTCACCCTTCTGGGAGAAGCTGGGCATTGGGGGTTCTATCCTGATTGTATGTCACCATGCCAGGAGTGGGGTTTATGGTAAGAGTGTGTCTTAACCTTTCCTACCCATTTTGATGTGGGTATTTTCTCATTCATCCAGTATGTAGGAATCACTCAGCTAGTTTCTGGATCTCTTTTGGAGGGCACTGCCCCAAGTGTAGCTGTAGACTTGGTGAATCTGTGAGGGCAGGAAGCTCAGGAGCCTCCTATGTCACCATCTTGGATGACTCCTCTCCACCATTCTTGGAGAGTGCTTTCCTGCCTTCATAGTGAGAAGGGAGGTTTGGGGATGAAGGAAAAAGCTGTCTTCTTTGAGAAAGTACTTAACGAGTACCCACTATGCCCTAGGCATCCTAGGCACTGGGTGTTATAAAGACAAAAGTGAAGAGACAGGGAAACAATATTTCAGTGTGATGGATGTAGAACAGAAGTATATACAGGTGTCTGAGAGCTTCAAGGAGGTAGTGGAGCAGGCAGATGGCTTCATGCAGGAAATGACATATGATCTGAGTCTTGAAGGTTGAGTAGGAGCTTGGCAGGCAGGGACACGCAAACTTCCTTTAGACACTGTAGATCTATTACTCAGAGAGAGCAGCCACTGTCCCCAAACTACTTTAATCGGGTACTGCCACTGGAAATGATTTCCTTTGTGGCTTTGGACAATGCCATTAAAAATCCCGAAGTCTCAGTTTGCCTTCCAGTTGGATAGGGAGAGTAACATCTACTCCTTGAAACCACTGGGAAAATGAATCAATTTATGTGGTCTGCAAGAGCAAGTGTTTACTTATTAGAAAGCCTCCGGAGGGAACATGTGGAGGACACGGGGAGGAGAGCAAGCCAGCAGGAACAAGGGAAGCAAGTGAGACTGGACTCTCATTAGCCTGGCATGGATTGATCTTCTGTCATGATTTCCCAAACTCCCAGCAGCCTCAACCTAACGCTTGTTCAATATTTTAAAACCAATTTAAACCCAATTTTTGAGTTTGCTTTTTTTAAAAAAAAATATTGCATTAATCAAAAAATGCATTAAGTTTAGGGTCAAGCAACCTAACTGTTGGAAAAAAGCTGATTGGGCCCCAGGAGACATGGACTAGCTTGGCTGCATAATGTAATATCAAAGACCAGAAACTACTCAGCTTTTAATGGTGAACAATGGAGAGTAGCCACAAATACTGAAGGGGAAATCCTTACAGGTGAGTTGAATTGAAAGGAAATGGGAAGAGGGTTCATGAGGGTATTTTGTTAGCATGAGCAAAATTCAGACATGAGGCTGCATCCAAAGCCTTCAGTTCCAAGGGGTGAGGTTGCAATTAGTTCTGTATTGTTGGATGCGTGGTGTCCTCCTGTCAAAGATTTCATGTCAGTGGAATCGCAGAGGTCCTCTGCCTGGGGATCACTGCCATTTGAAAGAAATACAAGGAACAGAAAACAAATCTGTCCTATTAAAATAAGAGTCCTTTCTCTTACTGAATGGAATGGGGTCTTTTAGTTTGATGGAGTAGTTCATGTGGTTCATCCCTTTCCATGTCCAAGAGTAGCTACCATTGATATCAGGAGGCTTGGGGGGACTTGGTAAATCAGATCATCAAGAATACACTGGTTATTCTGCATTCTTTCCCCCTCTGGCCTGCCCGTGGAAGGCTGACTCTCCAAGGCTGTGTCCGCTAGGATGCTTTCAGGTTGGCTTTTGGTTGGATGTGGAGACATAAGCAAGAGATCAGAGGGTGGGAGAGAGAAGTGGAGATGTCCATCTTCATTGCCTTCCTGCTTGGGGCCCACTTCTGGTGATGCTGGACCCTCTGAGGTACACCTCATGTCAAGAGGCCCCACCTCCACGGTTCCAGCTCCCAGGGTTACTCTCCGCGTGACACCATTTCCTTTTGTCTCTTCAGGCCTCGGGAGGTCATGGCTGCTGACGCTGCCCTCAGAGGCCCTCCACACTGTGTTGGGTTCTTGTGACTCTTCCTCACCACTGTAGGTCATCCATGACCTTTTAGTTAAAATCTCTTCATGTGCGCATTGGAGTTGGATTCTGTTTCCTGTAGGAGCCTAATAAATCAGAGATATGGGGGGAAAGGGCAGCAACACCCCCAAGAAGTTGCCTTCTGTTCTCAGGCCACGGTGGACAGGCTCCTCCAGTTCAGTTGGTCAGTTTGTTTTGTTTCAAATAAGAGGAGTATGAGGTTGGTCCAGCAGCTTGAGTGAGGCAGGAGGACTTATGACAGGGCTGCCTCTTTCTGAATTCCTCCTGGAGGCAACTCTGTCCTGAATTAGCTATTCTTTTTCTGAATTCCTAGTATACTGATTGTATGGGCCTTGTGGCATCTAATAAAGTCATATAAAGTCTGTGAGAGCAACTACTTCATCCCCAGAGCCTAGAACAAAGCCTGATGGATTATAGGTGTTTAACACATATTTGATGCATGAATAAAATAATGTCTTTTTCTTTATAGATGCAATGATCACTCAAAAGACATCTGTTAAATATCTGTGCACCAGACAAGATATTTGCCTCTGCATCCTTGTCCATGCAGTATTTTCTGTTGGAATTTTTTTTTTTTTTTAATCATCCTTAATCCACTGTCCTTTTGACAGACCCTGATCAACCTTCTGTGACTTTTTTTGGGGAAGGGTTATACAAAGCTATAGATTTCTTCAACTTTGTTTTAGCATATTACTCTTGCTCTATATTTTTTCTCTACGTCTCCCCTATGACACTTTCATGTGACTCTGAAGAAAAATATATTTGCAGGGGCACCAGGGTGGCACAGTGGGTTAAATATCTGACACTTGGTTCAGGTCATGATCTCATGGTTGTGGGACTGAACCTGGTGTCAGGCTCTGCACTCAGCAGGGCATCTGTTTGAGATTCTCTCTCTCTGCCTCTCTCTACTCCATCCCCTTGCTCACTCTCTCTCTAAAATAAATAAATAAATCTTAAAAAAAAAATCCTTATCTGCAGTTTTCCAGCAGAAAGTCTGGTGGGCACCTGGGTGACTCAGTGGGTTAAGCCTCTGCCTTTGGCTCAGGTCATGATCTTAAGGTCCTGGGACCAAGCCCTGCATTGGGATCCCTGCTCCCCAGGAAGCCTGCTTCCCCGCCCCCCCTCCCCCTTCTGCCTGCCTCTCTGCCTACTTGGGATCTCTCTCTCTCTCTCTGTCAAATAAATAAATAAATAAAATCTTTAATAAAAGAAAGTCTGGTGGAAACAAATGTTTGATTTATATACATTTATGTAGACAAATGTTAGTTTGCCAAATTGGTGGTCTTTGCAGAAACCAGCCCCTGGATCCTAGTCACCTCTGCTTAAGGCAAGCTCTAACTTTCTTTCTCCTACTTTCCTGAGTTGAACAATAAGGTTTTAACAGCTTCAAAAAATTCTGGGGAGTTACCTCAATCTTTAACACCGAGGTTGGTTAGTTCTTTTTGAATGAATAAGGAAGGGGATTATCAGGTAGGTTAGGCACTTGGACAGCTTCAAGGTTAAGGAATTCTCTCCTTCACCTTATGGCTGCTGTTTTCAAACAGACATTAAGGTATCACTTCTTGGAAGCCTTTGCCCATGTTTGTGGTCCTAAGAGTGTACGGATGTAAGTGTACGGAAGAACCAGCTTCATTTCTCGGTGCCTTGGTCTAGCCTAGCCCTTCTGGGCTACAGTGGTCCTGAGGCAGGGGCATCTCGGGGTTAATGTTATTCCTGACATCAGCATGCCGTGAGCTTGTATTTGAATGCCACCGGGATAAAATAAAATCACCAGAAAGAGCATTTGCTGCCTCTGTTGCAGAAATGGCGATTCAGATCCGTCTCCCAATATGCTCATGGCCAACATCTTAGAAGCTGATGAGACCTGAATTCACTAGTTATGTTTATTTGGTTATGTTAATATTAGTAAGTAAATCCACAGAGTATCTTAAAAAGATATACTTCTTTATGCTCTGCTTTTAGAACATTCAGATATATTAAATTCTCTACTGTAAAATTAAAATGTTCTGAAGTTTCTATGTCTATTTATGAGGCTCCTGTCAATAAAGTTAACTAAAAGATTTATCTGGGCAGACTGGATATTTAAAACCTCGTTAACATCTCTATCAGTGGAAAAATAATGAGCAAATTCATCAACTGTGCTGAAATTTTTACTCCTTTCCTCTAAGGTTTGGTGGATCATAATTAATAAATAGAAGAAAGTGTATTTGCATTTCCCTAAGCCTGATGTAGTACATTGGAGAGTAAGGTTCAGTAAACAGCTCTTTACCTAATCAAGACTGGAATACAATTTAGCATACTTGATGATATTGCTAAAGAACAGTAATATCCTCGTATCACGTAATACGTCTATGCTCATCATTCATGGAGGAAGTTTCACCAATGATTTTACACAAGGCACTTTTGAAAAAAACTATAGATGTGGGATTAAAATTGATTGACCTGATTCAGAAATTGTTACATTGTTTTCTCTCTCCTCTAAAGACTCCTCTGCTCATGCTATGTTCCTTTTCCGTATTCCATACATATACCCCTGGGGAAAGCACAAGCATAACCCAGGGGTCATCTACAGCCCTACCCTGAGGAGCTCATTCTGGGAGGATTGTGGGGGTAGGACAGCCAGTGCCCCATTCCCTGGGGCTGTAGGCTACAAGGCCAATTTTGTTGTTGTTGTTTGTTTTGTTTTTGATTTTTTCGTTTTTTAGATTGGAACCCTTTGACCTTCAGGAAACAGCTCTTGTCTCGCACCCACATCCCGAGCCCTGTTTTGTGGAAGGAGGGGGCACCCTACCTGAGGAACTGCTCCTGAGGCTTCAAAGAGGGTGCCGCATTCACCTTCATGGTACGCCTCCTTACAGTCCCGGCAGAAGACGAACTGCGGAAGAACACACACATGTCAAGGATGGGTCTGTCGGCGGCTCCCCGCCCTCACATGTTTTCCTTCTCCAAGCTCACTACAGCCATTCCTCTGACTTGTGTGATGTTTTCTGCGGCAAAGGATTTTTGCAAAAAGAAACGAAGTTATATTTCAATGACATTGTTCACTCTTTACTAAATAATGTTCCAAGCCTACAGCAGGGTCCCAAACATGGCTGAGTCATATTTCCTATCTTTCTGATGTTTCCAGTCTGGCGGGAGCGACCGTAGTAGAGTGCTGCTGGTGTTAAGATATGAGCAAAACCATGTTATTCAAGGATTTCACATCCTAGATCTGTTTACACACACAGAGGATTTATAAGTTCATGTTAATAGACTTAGTTTTTCACGGAAAGCCTATTACAGGAAGCAGAAATCAATTGTGTCCCCTGCGCATTCATATGGTGAAGTCTTGACCCCCTGTACCTCAGGATGGGAGTGCATTTGGAAACAGGGTCTTTGATGAGGTAAGTACGCTAAAATGAAGTCATGAGAGTCGGCCCTGATCCTACGTGGCCAGTGTCTTTATGAGAGGAGATGGACTGAGAGATGACCATGTGGGGACACAGCGAGAAGGCGGCCATCTGCAAGTCAGGAGGGAGACCTCAGGGGAAACCAGCCCTGCTGACACCTCGCTTCTTGGCTTTTAGCTTGTGGGACTGTGAGAAAATAATTGTTGTTGGAGCCCCCCAGTCCAGTACTTTGTCATGGTGGCCAGGGGTAGCCGCTTCATGGCCTGGAGTGGGTCTGCTCAGCTGGGGATGATACCCTGACAAACTTGACACACCACAGAATGGGAGAGACCTGGGGAGCAACTCACTGCTCTCCCTCTCCATCTTCAGGGAAGAAAGCTCAAAAGGGACTGCTGGGAAAGGAAGCTCTCCTCTCACCGTCGGGAACCTGGAGGCCCCTCTAGGCTGACTCTGTCGCTACCAGCCATGCTCCAGAGGGTGTGGCTAGGGTTGTGTGCCCTTCAGCGGACACAGGGGATTGAAGTCATCATTCTGTCCCTGCCCTCTGACACCCCTCAGGAAAGCGGGTTCTAGGTCCCTTCTGCTTAAATATGGACGTGTTCACTACCTGGCCAACAGCCCGTGGTGGAGGCGACCGTAGGCCGCGACCGGGCCCAGGCCTGAGGAAACGGGCAGCTTCCGTTCTGGCCAGTGGCTCCTGAGGGGCTGGTGTACAGGAACCTGAGCCGCGGGCCACGAGGCCTGGCTGAGCCACCAGCAGGCAGCCGGCACCAACACGGCAGCCCAGCGTCAGAGCCATATTTCCAGGGGCCCTTCCAGCCCCTGATGAGTTGCCCCGGACGGCCCCAGGTGGAACAGAGATAAACCCGGCTTTACAGGCACTTGCCACAATTACAGCCTTGTTGGGAAAAAAGAAAATAGAGCAAAACAAGAACAAGACTGTTGTTGTTTAAAATGACTACGTTTGGGGGTGTTTTTTTTAACACAGCCATCGGGAATGGATAGAGTAATGGGAGCGAGAATCCGGAAGACGCAAAAAAGTTGCAGAGGCTTGAGGTTCTCAAATGAATATTCTCCAGCACGAGCCAGGAAGTTAGTGCAGTTTTGTTCAGATAAGACTGTTTGGAACTGATAAATACAACCCCAGACAAACAGGGCCCAGAAAAGTCCAGCTCTATCCCCCAACACATCCCTGCCCTTCCTCGCCTCCGAGAGAACAGCCCGTCCCAAGTGGGTTTCCTTCATGCTGCCTTCACCCCAGAAGCGGGCCTCCCTCCTTCCCCATGTCCAGTTTCTTGTTTCAACAGCTCGTCTGAAAATCGCCTTACTCTCTGACAGACTGAACAAGACAGGCAGGTGTTGGATACGGGAAAGGCCTCTGTAGGTAGGAGGCCATCTACCGTCGAAGTAGTCGTTATTTTCAGAGGGCTGTAGTCTTATTTCTTCTCATAGCAAAGAGACTGGCCCCCATTTTGTGGGATTTACACTTTATTTAAAGATTCAGGTTGGTGGGAGATGGGCGTGCCTCAGGTTGTCTTTACGCAACGCCAACGCCACCGGGTTTTAATTTCTGGCACTTTTTATTTTCCCTGAGCCAAAAGCTAATCCAGTGAACAGCGAATGAAGTGGGTCTTAGGGCTTCCTCTTAAGATGAAAAATAATTTTTTAAAAAAAATTAATGTGTCCGCTCATCTTTGCGTTTGCCCCAGAGCCATCGCTCAGCTGTCACGCGCTGTGTTCGGAGACACGCAGCCTGGACGGTTCAGTCGCGGAGAGGCGCTCACTGGGTGACTTCAGCCTAGCGCCTTCCTCAGAAGCAAGTCTGATCTCTCGGCGTGACAGGGAAAGCGCTTCACATCTTATTAGCTAGTGGATGAGATATAAAATCAGTTTCATGGTAGAGGAACACCCTGGAGGTTGATCAGTTTGTCAGAATAAATAGGCCTTTCCTGACACAAAGACATTAAATCCCTTTCACGCTGGGACTGCGAGGAATGGACTAAAAACGTAACAGAAAAGGAAGAGCGCACGAAGACGGAAGGCCTCCCCGCGGCAGCATGGCAAGAGGCACGCGGAGGCTGGGCGAATCGTCTGGTGGTGATTTCACATGCGTGTACTTGCTCATCGGCTTCCATTCCGACAGTCTGACTTCGATGTGGGGCTGTCATGCTGTGGGCTTCCTGGTTAAACAATTTGCATCTTTCACAAACAAAATGGGGAAATATCTAGAAGGTCTGATCTTGGAAAATGTTCAGGTTTGTTTTGTTTTGTTTTTAGAGTGGGGGAGAGAGAGAGAAGGAGAGGGAGAGAGAGAAAGAATTGAAGCAGGGTCCTTGTCCAGTGCGTGAGCCCCCAGCAGGGCTCGATCTCACGACCCAGAGATCATGACCTGAGCCGAAATCAAGTGTCGGATGCTTCACCAACTGAGCCACCCAGGTGCCCTGGAAATGTGCAGGTTTTTAATAATGTTATTCAGAATTCAACCAGGTGCTTGTACAAATGCTTAGGCTCTTCAGTTCCCAAACTGTGCGCCAAGGCACTCCGGGGTGCCACGAGAAGCTCATGACATTTTAAAGTTCTGAGGAAGACACGGTTGACACTACCTGTTGGACACTGTGAATGACTCACTCAAGGCGGTTCATGGTGTTACCATGGATTGTGTTGCCCTTCTGATGACCTATCTTTGCAGAGCTGGGTTTTTGGTTACTGTGATAGGAAAACATGGGAGCATCTGTGTGCAGCAGGAGATGTAGTTATTTAAGAATGAAATAAAAATATTTTTTCTATTCAATTTATGTCAACTATCTTTTCAAATGACTATTGTGTTGCTAAGACATTAATTCTTATTTACGGTACTTGGACTTAAGTATTCAATAAACAAAACTGTTTGGACTTAAGTATTTGGTATACAAAACTACATTTCCTTTGGCTTAGGAACACCAGGAAACACTCACTCGCCGGGGCAGGGCAGACAGAGGAAGGTTGGGGAACTCTGGCTTAGACATACACAAAACTCCTTGAGGTAACGTTTTGGGCCAGTTTTCAAAGACTGCCAAGGGCACAGATAATTCTAGAGAAAGAGCTTGAGAAGACAGATCCGGCTCCCACATTTTCACACTCAGTGTGCTGACATTGCCTGCCCCCCCGGCACGTGGATCTTGTTCTAACTAATAACGCAAAAGACTGAAATTTACCTGGGACTTGCTATGAACTAACTGTGGTCTCACATTTGCTAAAGATATCTTACAAGTAAATACTAACTGAATGCAAGGGATTACCAAACAGTTATGCAGTGTACTTTTCCCAGGTTATTTTCTCTTGAGATAGATTTGATAAATGCCACCAATTTCTGTAGTTAAAAAAAAAAAATTAAAGACTTTTAAGGGGCACCTGGATGGTTCAGTCAATTAAGCATCCGCCTTCATTTCAGGTTATGATCTGAGGGTCCTGGGATCCAGCCCCGTGTTGGATTCCCTGCTCAGTGGGGAGTCCGTTTCTCCCTCTACCCCCAACCCCCAACCCCGGCTTGTGCTCTCTCTCTTTCTCAAATAAATAAATAAATAAATAAATAAATAAAATCTTTCCAAAAGAGGCTTTTAAAAATTATAAACATAATACACACTTATAATGTTGGCTCTCTAAACTCTATCCCTTATTAGTTTTGATGAGAAAGCAATATATGTGGACTCTATTTCTTAGCTCCTAGACGTTGATTTTCCATGTCAACTTGGCTAGACCGCAATTCCCAGTTATTCGATCAAGCGCTAATCTGGGTGTTTCTGTGAAGGTATTTTGTAGGACTATAACATCTGTACTCTTTTTGCTTTAAGGAGGAGAGATGATTCAGATAATCTGGGTGTGCCCGATTCAATCTGCTGAAAGGTTTTAAGAGCAGAACTGAGGTTTTCCCCAGAAGGAGAGGGTCTGTCTGGGGACAACAGCTTCCAGCTTGTCAGCCTCCCCTTCTTGAAGACCTGCTTGTGAAGTTAGGGCCAGATATATGGATATGCTGATATATAGGTAGATTTATTCATGTATCTATGGATCTATGGGGACAGCTGAGCATATTTTTATATCTACATCCACCTCCCACTGGTTCTGCCTCTCTTTTGGCTGGCTGACATAGCTCAGCTGCTATAGAAAAAATTTTACTAGGTCATTTAATTCTTTTGCAAATGGACTGATATAAAAAAACAAGTACTTGCATTTTCTATGTTATTTGCAAAATGGTAGTTTGAGTCTCTTTTTGTGTGTGTCTTCCATCCCAAGTACCACAAGATATCTGCTCTTAGAAGTCAACACAGTAAAGGAAACAGTCAACAAAACAAAGAGGCAACCCACAGAATGGGAGAAGATATTTGCAAATGACACCACAGACAAAGGGCTGATATCCAAGATCTATAAAGAACTCCTCAAACTCAACACTAAAAAAATAGATAATCACATCAAAAAATGGGCAGAAGACATGAACAGACACTTCTCCAAAGAAGACATACAAATGGTTAATAGAACCATGAGAAAATGTTCATCATCATGAGCCATCAGGGAATTTCAAATCAAAACCACATTGAGATACCACCTTACACCAATTAGAATGGCCAAAATTTTTTTTAAAAGATTTTATTTATTTATTTGACAGACAGAGGTCACAGGTAGGCAGAGAGGCAGGCAGAGGGAGAGAGGAGGAAGCAGTCTCCCCTCGGAGCAGAGAGCCTGATGTGGGGCTTGATCCTAGGACCCTGGGATCATGACCTAAGCTGAAGGCAGAGGCTTAACCCACCAAGCCACCCAGGTGCCCCATAGAATGGCCAAAATGAACAGGACAGTAAATAACGTGTGTTGGAGAGGATGTGGAGAAAGGGGAATCCTCTTAACACTGTTGGTGGGAATCCAAGTTTGTGTAGCCACTTTGGAAAACAGTATGGAGATTTCTCAAAAAATTAAAAATAGAGCTACTCTATGACCTGGCAATTGCACTACTGGGTATTAACCCCAAAGAAATAGACATAGTGAAAAGAAGGGTCATCTGTATCCCAATGTTCATAGCAGCAATGGCCACATTGGTGGAAACTGTGGAAAGAGCCAAGCTATCCTTCAACAGATAAATGGAAAAAGAAGATAAGGTGCATATACACTATGGAGTATGCCTCCATCAGAAAGGATGAATAACCAACTTTTATATCAACATGGACGGGACTGGAAGAGATGATGCTGAGTGAAATAAGTCAAGCAGAGAGAGTCAATTATCATATGGTTTCACTTATTTGTGGAGCATAAGGAATAACACGGAGGACATTGGGTGCAGGAGAGAAGTGAGCTGGGGGAAATTGGAGGGGGAGGTGCACCATGAGAGACTGTGAACTCTGAGAAACAAACTGAGGGTTTTGTAGGGGAGGAGGGTCAGGGGTTAAAAGAGCCTGGTGGTGGGCATTAAGGAGGGCACATATTGCATGGAGCACTGGGTGGTGTGCATAAACAATGAATCTTGGAACACTGAAAAAATAAAATAAAGTTTAAAAAAAAGTTGACAACTCAAAAAAAAAAAAAAAAAGTCAACACCAGTGATGAATCCCTGAACTCTACCTCTGAAATTAATAATACACTATATGTTAATTAACTGAATATAAATTAAATTAAATTAAAAAAAAAAGAAGTAAATACCAGGAACAAGGTTATCACTTCCACCAGCGGGACTGTGTCCCTTTACTTGACAATGAATGTGCTAATCCGATTCATTTTTCTCTTGGATTAACTGCCTGGGAGTTCCTACAGTTCACCTAACTGTAGGAACTAGCTCATCCCAAGTGCCTACAACGAGGCATACAACTTCAAAACAACTATTTACTAAGTGGGAAGTTCAGTAAGACAAACTTTTTTTCTAAGAAGCAATAGCGAAACCATTTTTACCATTCAAGTCATATTTTTTGCCTTGCAATTAATATGAGTTGACTATTCACCTTAAGGATGGATGAAATCTTAGACCTGGACCACATCTGAAAATCACACCTTGTAATACACGAAATCACACAGTACGTATTTATAGTTTTAGAAATCAGATACACTTTGATATTTCATAGTAAACCTTCTGAAGTCAGACAGACGTGGAGACAGAGGCCTTTTTCTTCTATTCATTACCCCGAGTGATCCTAATATCTCTTTCCTTTATTTATTTTTTGGTAAAGAATAATAAGGTAATGAGTATTTCACACAGTCTCAGACACATAGTAAATGCAATGAATAGTTTTCCCATAGAGTTACGATGCTTTATAGGCAATAAAATTTGATGGAAATGTAAGGTGACAGTGAAGCCCCTTGTTAATTAAAGCGATTCCCACTACTCTGGTGATAACTGTTGTTATGTGAAAATCCTGCATGAGACTGGGAGCTCCTGGGCAACACCAGGCTTGTCGACCCTTCTAACTGCTGTATGGAGAGGGAAGCTGGCCTCACTTTGCTTGTCTATGTGCAGGGGCACCTTCATGGTCAGTCCCCTAGACCACCCTGTACTACTACGGAGCCGTACGGATTGTCCGTTATGTTCATCGTTCAATATCCTGTCAGCGGAGAAGTCATTTGATTGATGGTTGAGTTTGATTTCCCATAAGCCCATCATGGAGACATTCAAAAGGAGATGTGTGTATATTTTCTCTTTGGAAACACGAAAAGGAATTAAATGAACAGCTTCCAATGCGGAACATTCAGCGTGTGCTGATCAATACAGCTGAGAGCCAGGTGGTACCTACAAGAGATGACCCTCAAAATAAGGGTTTGATCCTTCAAGTTGAGTGATCTGTACATGAAAGCCTACGCTCCTTCCTGCCTGTTTTTGGTCCTGACAGCATCTATTAGAAAGGCATTTTATTATGTGCCGTTCATTCCTTTCCATAGCTCTGAAGTTCTGCATTAAAAGAACGAGAGAGAATCAAATCGTGTTTCAGGACCCCTGACTACAGTCAGGGGAAACATCAAAGCCCGAGGCACACATCCGTCCTTCTTTGGGAGCAGATGAAATAGCTTTCTTCCAGGTGTAGGACTTTCCAGAAGATGGCAGCAGTGATATATACGATCAAGCCTCAGTGTGTTAAAAATAGAGTTTCCAAAGAGTCAGGCTCCCCATGGGTGACCAGCCGCTGATTCGTGCAAAACTGATCTGACAAGACAGTGCAACACAACGGAAGTGGTATTAGACTGTAATGCACTAAAACACAATCTTGAGAAGAAGAAAGTCAGGTTACTTCCTTTCAAGTGCACAGCATCTTAAAATCACAGGATCTCATGGTGGGAAGCCATCTGAAACGATGCCAGGCTCTAAATGTAAACAGACTAAGACGATCTTTTACATGCAACCTCCAAATGGCTAAGCAGAAATAATTTTGAGGAAGATGAATCGAGCTCAGTAGCTGAATTCCTTTGTCTCTATCTCCTCCCTCCCTCCCTCCCTTCCTTTTTAAGATTTTATTTATTTATTTGAGAAAGAGAGAAAGTGAGTGAGAGAGAGAGAGAGCACAAGCCACGGGGTGGGGGTGGGGGCAGGGAGAGCGGTGGGGAGCCCCACGCAGGGCTGGACCCCAGGACCCTGGGGTCATGAGCTAGCCGAAGGCAGAAACTTAAATGACTGTATTTTTCAAATTCTAAATGAACCATCGAGGACGGTTGAACAGTGTCATCTAGATTCCCACAGAATACTGTGACAGTGACCCCTCCCATACCCCAGATTATTTTTGTTTTAGGGTTGCTACGCTGAAAGGCCCTTACTTCCTTCGGTTTCATTTTTATTCACCGGGAGCTCTTAACAGAACTCTGAAAATTCCCTTTGCTGACATTATCGCGATCTCAACAGGCACTGTGTGTACCCAACCTTCCGGCACATGGTGCCTGAATTTACACGTTCATGGTGAGTACGATCTAGTGAAATTTTTTTACCATCTGTCTTGGAACCAGGGACCCCGCCAGAGACAGTGAGCTCACACAATGAAGAGACCACGTCTGCTAGCTGACCTTCGACAGGGACCTCGAGTCAAGAGGGCCCCCTAGTTAATGCTCCAGACGGTAAGCGTGGCCCTGGACAGTGACCTGTCTGACATGTAACTATAGACAAAGATTTCAAACTTATTTCCTCCTTCAAAATGTCTCTCTCTCTCTCTCTCTCTATATATATATATATATGACCTAAAAATCCTTATTGGCCATTTATTTTGCCTTGTCCTTAATAGCTTTATAGTGATAACTCACATACTCAGGGGTTTTAAAAAGGAGTTTCTGTATTTTTTGAGCGGATAACCCACGCGCCCAGCACAAGCTAGAAGGTGCAGAACGTAAAGGGTCAAACAGAAGTCCCCCTTCCTCCTTGGTCCCCTGCATTGCTTCTGGGGGATAATCACTGTCATCTGTTTGTATCTTCCTGGAAACTTTTTATGCATTGTATTTTAAGACATAAATGGCATCTAAGAAATGGCATCCTGCCTGGTGCTTTGTGTCTCCCTTCCTCGCTCACAGCCTGCCCTGCCCGCGGACCAGCCGCCGCACAGCATTCCCCCGGACAGATGCGCTTCACTGGGTCCAACCAGGCGCCCCCACCCCTGGCCATGTGGGTCTTTCCCAGTATTTTGCCGCTGGAAACCAAGCCGCGGGGAACGCCCTTCTCCGCAGGTCACTCTGCGCGTGAAGGAAATCCGTAGCATAAAGTTCTAGAAGTGAAACCGCTGGGACAAAGGGTACGTGGGGTCTACATTTTGGCTGCATTTGCACACCTGTCCCAGTAGAAGAGGGGACAGGTGGTCCCCGCCCAGCGGCGAGCGTGCGAAGGCCCACTCTGTTCTCCCCAGCCCGCCGTGTTCCCACTGACGACCTTCATCAGACGATGGTCATGGAAAGAATCTCAAATAAATGCAGCAGTTTTGCTAGGACCCTCTCGAACCACGTGGCACCACCCCAGGGACAGGCTGCTGGCCAGCTCAGTAACTCTGAGTCACTCTGGAGTCTTGTCCATTTGGCTGAAGGGGGGTCAGGAGGGGCCTGTGGTCAGTCCCACCTGCCAATTTCCTGCTCCTCAGGCCCAGGCTCTGAGACGGGGTGCACGGAGCCCGTCCTCTCTTGTTCCGTCTGTCTGACGTTGGCCTGCTTGCCGGCCAAGGATGTTCAGTGAATTTTAGCTTGGTGGCTTTAGACACAGATGGCCAACAGACTGGAGGTCCAGGCCAGAGAGAAGGAAACGGGAGACAAGCGAGCGTCAGGCTCTGTGGGCAGGGCCACGTCCCGGGCCTTCACGCTGAGCAGAATCAGCCCTCCGAGCGGCTCGCCAGGCGTCCCTAACAGCCGCAGTGGGGCGATGTCCTCCCGAATCTCTCCGCTTCCTCTCTTTGCTTTAACCATTTTAAAGAACCTTCCTCTGGTCCCGGTCCTCACCCCGCTCTGCGGCCTCCCTGCTCTGGCCTTCACTTCCTGCCTCCCTGGTCCCGAAGGTTAAAGCAGGATGTGGCCGCAAGCTCAGACAACGTTCACACCGTCCACGGTCACCTAAAGAAACCTCTTGGCGGGCAGATTTCTCCATCTGACTGAAAATTCCCTTTCGCGTCCTGCAAGGCTGGCTCAATTTTGCTGTAAAACCAGCATTTCCCAGACCTTATGGAGCATTTGGCTCCTTCCCGAAATGGAGCACTGGTCACAGAGTATCAAATTCAACACCACTTTCAAATATTGCCATTCATTAGTGGGCCCGTTCAAATATTGCCATTAATTAGTGAACATGTTTGAATATGGCCATTCATTAGTAAAATGCACAGCATATGTCTTCTAACATTTTTAACTGGTCTCTAATCCTCGTGACCTTCTCATTTACAATCTGTAACAAGGCACTAGACTTTGTAAAAATGATTACACAAGGCCAGTCAAAACGTGAAATCCAAGCCATATGGCGGTTGGAGCCCAATTTGTCCCCTGTGCCTGTGGGCATCCTTCTTAGATAGCAGAAAGCCTGAGTGCTTCCCTTGAACACCTGGGCCCGACCCCCCGCAAGCCTGGGCAGGGTCAGATTTGGAAAGGAGCCAACCAATTTGGTGAGACCCTTGCTGGCATATTTCAGAAGCTTTTGTCTTTGGCGATTCTGCAGCTTAAACGAATAATCAACCAGGCAATTATAATGTCTCAAGCCTTCAGCGGGCATCGAACAGCTCCGGAGGTTCGTGGGGAGCCCCCCAGTTCCTGCCCCTCTCCTCACAGCCTCAGCCACAAAGTCCCGGCGTTTTCTCCCAAGCATGGTCTCTTTCTCGTACCTCCTCTATGAAATGCTCGCCCCCTGGAACAAAGTGATCTCGCTGGTCCACCTGGTCTACACTGAGAGGACGTGTGTCCCGCTCATCTGTTTTCCCAGGATCCAGTGTCTGGAGCACAGGAGGTGGCCAAGGTCTGCTCTGCACATGCCAGGGTGCCGGGTACCCAGCTCGGATGCTCACAGCCCCACTGGTGGGGATGGGGTGGGTGGGCGGGGAGCCCCGCTCACGCAAAATAAGAGAGAGGGAGGAGAGTATCATACGAGCTACAATCCTGTGCTGAGCCTTCTGCAGAAACTCTGGGGCTTCGGGTGGGTTATGGGGGGCTGGGGTCGGTGAAAAGGCATTTGCGTTCCTGCGCTTCGAGCCCCTCTCCCTCCCGGGGCTGCGGCTCCAGCATCAGCCCTCTTCTCCCACCTGCCTGCCAACAGCCTCTCCAAGTCTCTCCCTGCACCGCCCAGTCCCGCCCCTGCCTCCCGCCTAACTGCTGGAGCAGGAGAGCACTGGGATCAAAGGGCAGAAACTCAGAGCCCAGTGGGCAAGAGTCAGGACCAAGGAGCAGGGAGCTCCCATGCCGCTTCTAGAACAGTCTCTGGTGCCCACGTGCCAGGCCTCTCCGGAGCCACCGCTCCTCTTTCCCTGCTGTCTCTGCTTGGACAGCACCCCGGCATCCTCACATTCTCCCCGACCTGGTTTGGGCGGAGGCCCTCTCCCCGCCCCCACAGTGCTCGCCTGTGTCCTGGTCGTGGCGTGTCCCTAGGAACCACTTCTCTGCACAGGAGGGCAGAACGCCTTAGCCCTATTTCTGCAGCCGGGGCCTAACAGAGGCGCTGTCACGTGCGCAGGCACGGGCAGATGTGTGCAGAAGTCAGGAGCAGGAGGCGCTAGAAAGGTCTACACTTCTGAGAAGCACGAGCGTGGGCCGGTGTCAGGAGGGCCCGGCCCTGAGACTGAGGAGGTGGGCCGGGGGCACTGGAGGAAGGAGACCCACCCGTTCCACGGGAGGGTTCTTTCCTGACCTCGGAGCCCACACCTTTGGGGCACGGATGCCGTTCTCCGGCAACTTCAGAGGCCAAGCTCACAGGGATGGTGGGGGGCAGGCTTCACCGAGGAGGGAGCTGACTGGGATGTGACAACAGAAGGACAATGAAAAGAAAGAATGAGCTGCTAGAAAGAGAGGGGCTGGCGGTGGGAGGAAGGCCCTGGAGAAAGTCAAGGCCGCGGAGACCCAAACACTGCAGGGGACTGTGGCCCAAAGGGAGACGGCGGGCTCTGCAGGCTCCCGGGAAGGCGAAATCTCTGTGCGGTGCCAGCTATGAACCTTCTGCAATTGAGGGGCCGGGGGGGATGGTGCAGACCTGGCATGGTCACTCTGACACAGGAGTGGCGAGAGGCCCAGCCGGGCTGAGGGCCCAGCTGCTGGAACAACGCCACCCACTGGTTCGCTGCCGGACCCACAGCAGTGGCCGCACCATCCGTGGCCCTGGAGGGCTGACTCCGAACCCGCATTCTAGCACAAGCCCCGGTGACGTGGGCGCAGAGGAGGTGAGAAGCACTGCCCTAGCTTGTTCACCCCATGCGCATTGACTGAGCACACACCCCGTGTGCCAGGCAGCCCGCGTGTACACTGAGGTGTAGACGGTGTAATTCCCAGGCTCCTGCGAGTCACTGCTCACCCTCCCTCTGATCCTTGGTCCAGCCCTCCCTCCACTGTTGATGGAGAATGTGTGCTGCTGTGCTGGCGGGCCGCTGGTCGACGCGGTGGGAGTCATTGTCCTTGACCTCCTTGAGTTCCTCTTCACTGCGTCCTCATTGTGGTGGTGGGCAAGGTTCTGGGGGAGTACGGCGTGTGGGCACCCACTACCTCGGGCAGTCACGCTAGGTCACCAGGAGGAAGGGGAGGGTAAACTGAGGTCCCGTTGGCCCTCAACGGTAGGCCCCGAAGAAGTGCCAAATCCAAGCGTTTGGACAGTGCAAGCATGGAGTCTGCAAGCGGAAAGATGGGTCTAACTGGGCACCACTGAGTGGGAGCTGCTGAGAGGTAGGGGAGGTGGACCCAGGCAGGGGGCGGGACCGGGATGAGGGGGAGGGGGAGGGCTGGAGGGGCCGCTCTGTGGGAGGCTGCAGGATTCTGGGCTGGTGGCCCCGGTGGAAGGAGGGGCTGTCGTGAACAGGCACAACCAGCAGCCAGACAGAGCCAGACTGGGGGCGCCGAGGAGCTGGGAAGCCTCTAGCACCCACAGCACAGCTATTTAGAGAGTCAGCCACGGGGTGGTGGGAAAAAAACACTCATTTGGAAAATCAATTTTTGATACTGGGAATGCATTACCAATAAAACCCAGCGGGAATGGACTCTCTTAGAGTAATTCTGCAGCATTTTTGTCTCTTTGATTCTGAAACCACTGGCAAAAGGACACAGTCTGAAGCAGCGCTGTCCATTAGAAAGAGGGGTAATTTTAAAATGTGCTAGTAGCCACACAAAAAAGTAAAAAAGAAACAGGTGACAGAACTATTTAACTCAATATATCCCAAATAGTATTTTCAACTGGAATCAATACAAGTGTTTTTTATTTTCTTTTTAAAAATTTATTTACTATTTATTTGAGAGAGACTGGGGGCGGGGCAGGGGTGTGTGTGGAGAGTCAGGCTCCCTTCTGAGCAGGAACCCTGATGCCAGGCTTGATCCCAGGACACTGAGATCATGACCTGAGCTGAAGGCAGACACTTAACAACTGAGCCACCCAGGGGCCCCAACGAGTGTTGTTATTTTACTCTTTTCTTTTCCCATGAATTCTTTGGCATCTGGTGGGTACCTACGATCACGGCACATCTCAATGTGGACCAGCTGCCATCCAGGTGCCCCACTTCTGCCCGTGGCCAGCGGCCACCATGCCCGACACGGAAGCCAAGAAGAACTCCCAAGTCTGAAGGCTGCTTGGGTGTTGGAGATGCTCAGTTTCGGAATAACAGAACAAAAAGAAGCAGAGCGCCTTCAACAAGTATAAGTAAGCAGGGCAGGGTGAGGCGGGGGGCACAGAGAAGGTAAGAAAAAGAAGAGCATTCACGGAAAGAAATTCATATATTTTTTCCCTCCTGAGAGATGCTCTTTATTTTTGGCCTCAGAAGACTGGCTTTGCACTGTGATGGAGGACAGACCCGCAGGACACAGAAAATCAGTCAAATTAAAGAAAATGAGGGGTAACTGTCTGCAGTGAGAATTTCCCTGTCACACAGTGTGAGTTCTTTGTTGAAAGAAAGCCCGAAAATCAGTACTGACCCGAGTTATCGCTGACTCCCTGGTGTCACGGGCGCCTGATTTACCTGTGTGCTCACTTTGTCAGATCGCGGACCCCGGGCAGATAGTGTCCTGACCATTAATCATGACACAGACTGTGGATTCTAGTTGGGCACGAAAACCCGTTCCTGATGACTGTAATGCTGTCCTGCGTTTCAGTGATAACCAGAGCATGCACTGAATAAAAAGCCCCAGGAATCCACAATTCTAGTCCCGCTGGTTTGACCCGGCACCACTGACGTCTGGTAAGTCATCCAACCACGGGGCTCAGGTGAAGGACGTTTGCTTTTCCGTGTGACGGGTCAAGCCGGAGCCCTGCACTGAGAAGCCATAGACCTGCTCGATTTTACCAAGAGGACTTCCATTCGCCTAGTGTAGACGGATCCCTGTGGCACTCCCCAGTGAGTGAAGGGCCACGGACACCATAGCACCAAAGAATTCATTTTGGGCACAAGCTTCTGGGTATAAATTCAAGCAGCCACAGGGCTGTACTGGACAGTGCGGGGTCTGGAGGTAATAATACGGTACTAGATGGTACAAGTCCTCATCAGTAGGAAAAACAATTTGTTTTCACCAGTAGGGGGTTATGCTGTATCCCTGAAACTAACATAATGTTATATGTCAATTAACCTGAATTATAAAAAAAAAAAAAAAGCTTTCATTTTGTAAGTTAGAACCGGAACCTGAATTTCATCCTTGAAGTGAAGTACCCATGAGCGACTGGAGCTGGGACAAATCTCAGAACCGCGTCTGGGCCTCTCCATGGTGCGACGTCGCCAGGCACAGTGACTGTGGTCCCGGGGCATTTGGAGCCCCCCCAAAGTTCGGCCGGCCCTCCGCTATTCCCGGCCCCGGAGCTCGAGGCCGAAGAGAAGAGACAGAGAAGAAGGGTCTGGATGTCCTTTCACACGCCCGTCTCTGTGCTGCTGAGCCACTGAACGCACCTGCCTCTGCCCTCAACACGACTTCAAGGAAGCTCACGGCTTGGGCGCAGGCTCGCGGCGGGGGCGTTTCCTCCCCTGACCCGCACCTGTGCCCTGAGTCACAGACAAGGGTGAAAGCCCACGAGACTGAGAGAGCCCTGCCCTGCCGAGGCCCGGCCCGCGGCCCCCCACCTTCCGCCCGGTGCGAAGACTCCTGCCACCGAGCGTGTTCGCAGAAGATAAGGCCAGCCTGGGAGGGGGGGGGTGCTGTGAGCGACAGCCCCAGCCCAGCGCCTGGGGCGACCCGGGAAGCGTTATCTCCCAGCAACACACACCTCAACGAGTCTGCGGGAAGGGGAAAATAAAACCCCGGCTTACAGGCCTCGCTCCCGCCCAAGTTTTTTTTTTTTTTCCCTCCTGATTTTATTGCTCTGCGCAGGACGCGGAATGCAGCTAATGAAGCTCAGCTGAAGAGCAAGTGCTGGACCCCCAGTCTCAGCTGCTAAGATAACGGCGGGTCGCAGGGGACAGAAATGAAATGTCATCTACGTCGCTGCCTCCTCACCAGTACCTTTTTGTCACAAAGCCCAGGAGATGCTCATTAAGCCAAATGACGATGAACAGAGACGCCTAAATGGTTCGCGTTTTGGCGGTTTGTCGTGGCAGGGTGTCAGAGCCGGGGGGGGGGGGGGAGAGCGGGTCGGTCATCTTTGGGGGGGTGGAGGGGAGAAGCCACCCCGTTTCCTCTGCCATTTTCACGCCTGTTGGAACAGACTATTATTCTGTATTTTTTTTTTTTAAATTGCCCAACACTTTGGGTTATGCCAGGCGTGATGGGCATTTAGTGAGTATTTTTAGGGATAATTATAATGATCTAACACCTTATTATTTGAAATCCTTGTTCTGTCTGTGTCTAGAATCAAATTTTCAAAAGGCTAACAGCTCACACAGGAACCTTTGCTGAGGTCCTGCGGAGGGGTGGCAGATGCTCCCGGGGTGGGCGGGTGGTTCGCGGCAATCACTCGTCCCTTCCACGAGCGTTCGCTGAGAGGCTGTGCTGCTGGGCAGTGCGGGGCCCTGGCCGGGGCCCAGAGGAAGCAGCCCATGGGCCTCTGGGAGGCTGGGTCCCTGCCCAGCCACAGCCCCTCCTTGTCAGTGTCCCTGCTGGTCCCCCTTGGCCCGGCTAACCCACAACAGTGGGTTTGGTACTTTGATTCTCAACTAGGAGCTTGCTTTGGGCAGACTTCTCTGACCCCAAGCCTGGGCTCGCCGCTCTCCCGACATGCTCACCAGCCTGTCCCTAACCCTAACCTCAGCCCCTGTCACCTGTGCCGGGTGTGTCCTTACCCATCATCCCCTAAGGGGAGAATCCCTTAGATCCCCAAGGGACCTAAGTTCCTTGAGGGTGAGGACATGGTGCGCCCACCCGTGTGTCCTGAGCACTGCTCTCTCCCACACCTGGCCCTGAGTATGTTCATGATTCAGGGGAGCCAAGAAGGAAATGGGGGACCTGCTCAGACAGTTACACCCCAGCACGAGTGCTACAACCGGGGTCAGACCGGTCACAGACGAGGGACTGGTTTGCTCCCTCCAGGAAGTCTGGCCAAATTCCCCAGCCCCAGTGACCCTTCCAGGCTCAAAGGGGAACCTGGATGAAGTGAGATGACAATGGGACAGTCCGACTAACTAGGCTTGAACATGGTCTCCTGTCTCAGTGAGTCCGGCAGCGCCAGCCCGTTCCAGTCCCTTAAGATCCCAGATTAAGATAACAGAATGTATCAGGATGTCTCCTCGTTTGCCTGACCTGTAATCAGACATTTCTAGGACTCCATGTTCAGAAAGGCTTTCTTGTAGGAAAAGGTTTCATGGTGTGTGTCATTCTCTGCAAATGACATGAGTCACAGCGACGTTTCTTCATCAGAAAGCTCTGGGTCTAGGCGGTGAGATGCTTATTCCAAACAAGCCACAGAACTCTGCAGATGGCCACCCTTTCCTCGTCGCCACTACAGAAAACCTGACACACACCCCCCTCTTTCAAATCAGCAGCAACGTACTTCTGAAAAATGTTCAGAGTGCAGGGTTGCACCTACTAGGTTGTCTTCCAGCAGAAAAGTAGAATCTCCTCCGATTCTTTTATTTTATTTATTTATTTTTTTAAGAAATGGATGCTTCTATGGGGGTGGTCTGACATAGGTTTATTATTTTTTATTTTCATTCAAGGCAGGAAGATTGACTAAATGATAAAGTCACTTCTTACCAGCTCCTGTGGCTTGAAGACTCTTTGACCTGAATACTGATTTATGTCCCCAAGCAGCTCTCTCAGACCTTGACTTTAGTGCAGGCCTAGAACAAACTGCAGAGCGTGAAACAGGCTTTGTCACACAGTGACAAGATTTACAATGGGATTTGAGGGGAAAGGCCATTAATTGCCATTTGTTGTCATATGATCATGTACCTCCTCTTCAGGATGGCTGCTTGTTTGTGGCAGGAGCTGCTGCCCACTGAGCTCCTCTCCTGAGAAGTGGGTCCCCCCAATCAGCATTTATGGCGGGTTCTAGGGGATGCGAACAGGAACCGGGGGTCCTCGAGGGTGCACAGCCAGGCAGGCTCATGTTCCGAGTTTCCCAGTCTGGGGGGTAAAGTATGAAGGGGACCAGGAGAGGATGAGCAGCAACTCTGCATCTGTGGCTTTTGAGGTGGCTGTTAAAATAGTGGATTTTTTAGGGCTGCCTGGGTGGCTCCGTGGGTTAAGCCTCTGCCTTCGGCTCAGGTCATGATCTCAGGGTCCTGGGATTGAGCCCCGCGTCGGGCTCTCTGCTCAGCAGGGAGCCTGCTTCCTCCTCTCTCTCTCTGCCTGCCTCTCTGTCTACTTGTGATCTCTGTCAAATAAATAAATAAAATCTTAAAAGAAAATAGTGGATCTTTTTAAAAGACGATTTTTGCTCCTATCACTATACACTTATTTGCTACTTCTTGGAATGAAGAAATGTTCGTATGCACAGCCTTAAAAGCATGCACATACTTTGACCCTCAGATTTCCTCCTCTAGGAATTCTTTCTAGAAAGAAATATGACATGTCGCAAAATTTGGCCCCAGGAAGAGTATCACCATTCTGTAGGATAAATACTTCCATGAACCACGGCGCTGCGTCACCGGGAAGCTGGAGAAACGCAGATGTTTGCGACGCATAGTTGAAGGCAAAAACTGCTGACATAGCACATCCACAGGAACCCCTTTCGGTTAAAACATTGTGTGTGTGTGCGTGCATGTGTGTGTGTGTGTGTGCGCGTGCGTGTGTGTGCATGTGTGTGTGTGTGTTTGTGTGTGTGTATGTAAAGAACATCCAAGAAGCTTTGTAGCAGTGAGTCAAAAATCCCACCTCTAGCCGTACGGGGTTAGGATTGTTTTTTTCTTCCCCCGCTTTAGTCTTTCTGTAAGTATCTGACATGTCATGATGAGCACACACAGCTTTCGTAACACGGGAGATCCTTCCGTTTTCATTTGACAAAGGTATTTTGGATGACTTCATGGGGTGGGTTCAACATTGCTGAGGGCTGGCGAGCACGGACGCACTCCCCTGGCCGGAGGTCTGCGGCAGTGTGGATGGAAGCATATTGAACATCCGAAGGGTCTGAAGCCGGGGGACAGAGCAGTGCGTGTGCTGTTGGCATAAACGACTGCAGGGTCCTTTTTGATTTTTGTACCCATGTCGTGCCATCACATCACTTGAGTCATCATCCATGGAGGTCAAAAAAGCATCCAGAGGCATAATTCACAATGACGACTCCTCCTTGCTTTATTGAAATCTAGTATTAGGATATAGCTAAGGAAATCCTGTCCAAAACGGAGAGGCCCATTTACATACTATTCCCACAACAGTTCCTATGCATCCAGCAGTCTTGAGGATGCTGTATTGGAAACATTAATTTTTCAACCCATGTGGTTGTGTGGTTGAGAATGGCCTTCAATACGACAAGCATTTTGGACAGAAAATCTCTCAGACGATTAGACCATTATGTGTTCTCTCGTGTGCCAGGTTATAATGGCCATATGGCTCCCGGAGTGGGATCTTCAAGAATAAATTGCCAAATAGCACGTAACACACTAATAAATACATCCGAGGGGGGAAGGACCCTGTCTTTTCTGCCTGTTACCTTTCTGGGAGCAGAGACTTCTCAGTTCAAAGGGAAGTTGTGTGCTTGCTGGATATTTTTAGATTGCCAGAAGGTTCAGTGGAATCACATAAGGCTGTCACTATAAAAATGAAAGCAAGCCCCAATCTTGGGTTGATACTTTGCAATAAACAGCGAACCGGGGAACAAGAATTTAAAACCCTGTTGAAAGCACGTGTTGCAAAGCCAGTTCTCTCTCACGGTCTGATCGGCGCGAGCCTCCCCCCGGCACACCAGCCTCCAGAGGCCTTCCCCGCCGCCGCTCGCCTTCTCCTTTAGCACCCAGTTTCTTGCCGCTCCCTCCGAGCAGCCGAACTGCTGTGTATCTGTAGCGATCCGAGCGGCAGATCCATTCGCATGGAATGCTTACCCTTGCCTGGCTTTTCAGCTGAGAAGCAGAACTGAAAACATTTCAGCAAGTACTGAAACAGGAAGCTTACGACCTGTCTTAGACCGCCATGAATGGAAGCGCTGAGCTGGGCACCGGTGGTCTTTTCTGTTCCCGCGTCAGGATGAAGAAGAACCTGGGTGTCGGCCCGGAGCCCCCCGTGCACCTGCCGGGTCAGCAGCTTGGCGCTTTACGTGCCTGCTGCCCTTGAAGAGGTGGATGGAGAAGACTCCCAGGACCGGGAATGGTAAGGGTCTGCGGTAGGCACGTGGGCAGGGAATCTGAGAGTGAGCGTGAGTGGGTGTGGGAATATCAGTGAGTGAGCCTTGCTTGGGCGCAGTGTGTGCGTTTGCATGGAGACATGGCTGCCCCAAAGGCTCGTGCAAGGAGCACAGGCCACATGGCAGTTGGTGGCCCTGGTCCCTGAGGAGGTGGCCTGCTGTGTCCCCTCTGGGCCAGTGTCTGGGCGTGGGTGGGTGGAGTCGCTGCTGCTCCAAGCTTGGCTCTCACCTGTAAGACCCAGTTCTTGGTCAGCCCTGTCCGGGCCTGTAGGAGGCACATCTGATTCCTGCACCACGAGCAGCTGTGCCCCGCCTTTCTGTGAGACCAGGGTCCCCAGGACCAATGTAACTGGGCTGCAGGCTTGAGCTGTCAAGCCTGCACAGAGCTGGTGGCTGCTCAAGGTCGTGCTCCTGGGCTGATGCTCCGAGCCCAGGATTCGAGCCGGCCAGGCGCTGGGTAGCAGGGCGGGAAGAGTGTGTGGTTTCCTACACTCCGCTCTCTGGCTCTCATCGGGGCCAGATGACCGGGGGAGGTACCCGTCCAAGGGGGAGGCCTTGGTCATTGTGAAGACCAGGAAGACATGCCCTTTGAACAACACAACATCTCGCCGCACGAACATGGTCTGCAAAGGGTCTAGATGCCGAAAGCACTAAGTACAGAAAGTCAATTGAGAAGCAGATGGAGGTTTCATCCTCAGGACTGCAGACGCCCCAAACGAGAACAAACTAAGCCCCACGTGTAAGAGCGACAGGAAAGGCCGCGGGATGCTCGATGCAGGACGCAAACGCTGGGGCCCAGCAGTGGGGGCCTCTGCGTCTGAAGTCACTGCCTCCCACGGGAAGAAGGCAGTGCACCCACATCGCCTCCCCTCCGCTGATTTTATTGTGCGGATCGATAAGTTAATACTGTAAGCACTAACATAAACCATTGCTGTTTTCCGAGGACACTTGTAAGCTCTCGTTTCATTGTGAGGCAAGATTTATTACCTCGGTTTTGCTGATGAGACCCTGGAGACCCTCTTGCAGAGAGGCTGGGTACCATGGCGACAAGCATAACTGAGAGGTGAAGGTAGGGGCTGTCGGCGAGAGCTTCGTGTGGCCTGGCTGGTGGCCGGGGAAGAGCTCTGTCCCTTCCTTCCTTCCTTCCTTCCTTCATTTGTTCATTCATTCATTCAATGCGTGCTCACCGTGTCACTTCTGTGTTGTACTGAAGACGGAATGTGACCACAGATATGCTCTGTGTCTGCCTCATTCTCTTCTAGTCCACTGGGCTAGAACAATCGACGCAGCCCTCACACAATACACCGGGACTAGAGAATCTTAGGGTCAAGCCTTACTCTGGCTCCTGCGGAAACATCGGGTGGGTCAGGCTCTGAGGAGGGCCCGGGAGAGGACAGGGTCGTAGGGCAACGTTACCTTTACTTTTGGAAACCAGTCGCACCTCCTGCTTGGGAGCCTCCACAGCAAGATCTGGAAGGTCTGTGCCAGCCTCCTTGTCAAAGACACATTCTCTGTCCCACCGAACAGGGCCCTGCCCTCCTCCTCGTCCCCTTTCTCTGCTTGAGTCCCCTTTCCAGGAGAAAGGCCACTAGAGATGCGTATTTATATGTCCTAGAAAAGGGACCGATGGTGTCAGCAATTCATCTGCACATCAAGACAGACTCACTGAATGCATCAGGGAAGGCTTGGGCGTGGCCAGCTGGGGATGGAGCCGGAGGTGGGGGTATTCGAGGGGGAGTTGCGGAGAAGGTGGGAACCAGAGGGGCTCAGGGAGGTGGCCTGGGGGCCTGGGAAACACTTGGCCAGTGGGGCTGGCAAGAAGGGGCCGGGCAAGGGAAGCCCACAGTAGAAGCGGGCTGAGCCGGTCCCCATGCGGGCTGGCCACAGAGGGCAGTGGCTTTTCTGTCCATCGCACTGCGCATTAGTCAGGCTGAGGAGGGAGCCCTGTGGTCATTCCTGGGGACAAGGATAATGCCAGACAAATGAGCTGTCCAATCACCCCAGCTCTGAGGAAGCCAATTCCAGAGTGTAATTTTTAATTAAAAGGCAAACCGCCCTGAGAAGGGAGGCATTTGCGCATGAAGCAGGCCGGTAGGGAGAGGCAGCCCCTCTCTTTCCTCCCTCTCCTGCTGTCTTCAGAGGAGTCTGGGAAGAACTGATGAGGAGAGGGAGGAAAAGGAGACAGAACACGAAAGCAAGAGATGAGGAGGAGAGGCAAAGGGAATGCCTTTGCAGTGTTTTCCCCCGCGGCAGGTTGGGGGACAAGTGAGGACAGGGCACTGTGAGATGTCCCTCTGCAGGGCACCCGTTCTTTGCCCCAAATGCCTCCCTGCAGCACACAATGTTTGTTTGGCTTCAAAATGCCATGGAGGAGGGTGGGTGGGGGCCTGGTAGCAGGTTCAGGATCTCTGTACAGTTAACAAAAGGGCCTGCCCTCCCGAGCCCTCTCCGGAACATCACAACCAGGCGCCCAGGGTGAGCACACTTCCCCACGAGGCTGGGACTGCCTGGCCCGCCATCATCAGGGTTCTGTCTGCGAGGGAGTAGCTAGCTGCCCTGCCTTTATCGAGATCCCCAGATCCGGTGTCAGTTGACCCGAGTCCCGTTCAAGGGTGCTGACTGCCTGGCAGTGCTGCGCGGCTGCCACAGCTTCTGCTCGAACACCCCGAAATGCAAAACAGGTCTCTGACGCGGTCTCCAAACTCCTATTTGTGGCAAGTAAGTAGGTGTGAAAATATTATTTAAAAGACTGGCTGTATAATGATATATTAACTTCTGGCTTTTTGGCTAAAATGTCGAAGTCCAGTATTTGGGGTTTTGCTAAATGGGGCTCTCCTCCATATTTCCTACCTGCTCCGCCTGGCGTGAAGATGACTTTTGTTACGGAGCAGGCAATCTTTTCCTGATCAAGCACAAGGTGCAGCAGGTCTGAAGGGCCTGTCACTGTCACTCAGGAGGACGGTCTCTGTGCCACAGGATTGCGGTGGAGCCCAGCTGCGCCGCCAGGCCACTGGCAGCAGAGACTACAGGATGCTTGGACTGTAGACGGACAGGTTTTCCTTCGGGATGCTAACTCTTATCATACACAGGCAATTAAGCTTGTTTTGAAAAGGACTTGGCATGTGAGCAATTTGCTTTCTTCTACCTAAACATAGCTGGCAGCTTGTCTGAGGGAGGGACGCAGAGCCCGCCCTGGTGCGGAGGCACGAAGTCCCTGTCACCAAGTCACCTGTTTCCTACATCACGGCAGGCACAGCAACACTTACTCTGAATGAGCCGCGGCCCCAGCTCCATGGGAAGGGGAGGCTCTGGGGGTCCAACTGCTGGACCTGCGGCTCGCGGGAGACCTCGGGAGGGACACGGCTGCACAACTCAGCAGGACGAGCCCTGAAGGGGACCCCAAACGGCCATGCTAATAGGAGGTCTGCTCGGCACCTGGAGAATCTTCCCGAATCCTCACTGAAACCGTGCGCGTAGGTAGGCTCCCTCGTTTTCTTCTGAAACTCATTTTCCCGGTGTGGGGAATGGAGGCTCTGAGATTTGCGGCCTTTTGAAAAGCTACAGCTTCGACTCACACCAGGTTTGAGAGACTCGGGGGCCATGAGCCTGATGACCATGCTACTGGGTCCCGGGCCGGGGCCGGGCAGCCGGCGACCAGGCCGAGCCCTTGATGTGAACTCACGCAGGGGGTCCTCAAAGCTTGTTCTTTCCAGGGGCAGGCGAGGACCCTCGAGACCCTGGGGCTGTGTGAGTGGTTCTTCACGCGCACCCCTCACTTGCTCCTTCAGGAGATGCGGCTTCCCCTGGGCTCGAAGCCACGGTCACACTTGCCCGCTGCTGTGACAGTCCCCCGGCCCCGTTAGGCACAGACCCAGACCGCAGCCAGAGCAGCTTCTCTTCAAACCTCAAGTCCGACCCGCCACCTCTGCCCAAACCCTGCATTCCTCTCAGTAACAGCCGAACGGCCTTAGCCGGTGCCCCTGCCCGTGTCCCTTCTCCCCGTGTGTCTACTTGTGCCACATCACCCTTCTTGCTATTCTAGAGGATTCCACGGGCTTCGGTCCAGCTGTTCCCTTGGCTTGAATGGCCTGGAACCCTCGGACACCCACTTGGTTACATCCTTCCCTGTCCTATCTTTGCTCAAACCGTACCTCCTCAGTGAAGTTCACTCTGATCCCCGACTCCATGCTGAAACCACCTTTCCACCTTCCCACCCCAGGTGTCGCGGGCGCCTTTCCCAGTATCCCACCATTTCCCTTCCCATAGGAAGAGAGAAAAAAAAATTATGATCTGGTTCTTACAGAAAAAGTTTGCCAATGCTACTCTAACATCTGGATGATTCAATAATTTATTGAGCTTATTGTTCTCGGACGGATTCCCCTGAAACTCCCGAGGGCAAGGATCTCTTGGAGTCCCAATTCAAACCCAGACACACCGACACCCATTGAAACCTGCTCTTAAGTCGGCACCCCTCCCTCTCTAGCCCCACCCACCACTGCCTGGTGCCTCACAAGAGAGGGGCTTTCCTTAGTAGCTCATAACCATCACCAGGAAGAAGTACGTGCTGTGCCTGCTAGTTCTCGATCCCATAAGAAGCGTAAGCAGGAAAGAACCAGCCATATTTCCAACTAGAAGGAAGAGAAACTGCTTCTAGATAAGGGCTGGAGATGGAGAGCTCCTCTTAGCGTCTGGCTGGAAGGAGTCAAGGCTTCACACGGTCTGGCTGAGAGCTTGGATCAATGTTTATATGTCCTGACTACTCCGATGGGTCCACACTGCCGTCACACGCAACCACACCCATCCCCCCTGCCCAGGGGCCTTTCTCTTTGAGGAGCTCCCTGCCTGGAGGTCCTGCAGGCTCTGAAAGTGGAGGACCGAAGGCTTTGCAGAGACGTCAGGACAGAAGCTTTGGTGTGGGAAGCCATCTGCATGGAAGCAGTTAATGCTTTGGGATAAGGTGAGCAAGGAAGGGATGGGGGAAGACAGAGGGGCCGGGAGGGGGAGTCAAGCAAGGAGAGTGACTTGTGGTTCACTCCGTCTGAGCCTAGAGGGCAGACAGCCCATTGCTCTTTCTAAAACCCTGGTCTAGAGCAAGGATAGGACTTGCCTGTGAGTCCAGTTTGGTTCTTGATGGCCTACAAGCCATCTAATGACTTTATGGCCATACCTCACTTATTTAATCTCTGACTTAAAGTGTGTACACTTACCTCCCACACAACTCTGAGAAAGAGATCTGTGTCTTACAAGGAGGAAGAGACAGGAGCCCGTGTTTATGACTCCCCTGGCTCTGGGCTGGGGGTCACATATCTCCTGTCTCCTGTAATCATAACCACCCTGCAAGTCAGACATTTTTACAGATGTGCAAACCCAGGTTAAATAGCTTTTCCAACATGGTGTTAGAGATTCGGGCTGTCCATTACTCATCTCTCGTGACTGCCTCATTGTTAATCCCTAGGTAGACGGAACCAAATTGGACAAACACAGAGGCTTTGATAAAACAGTGTCCACCAAGTCCCCAAGGACAGGGCCCCAGGCAAAGCCGAGCTTGGGGAATGGACACAGACCCACTTTCCACTCCAAACCTAGGCTGGACTTGCTTCAAACCTGGAGTCAGCGATACACCCCCAGCATCAGTGACCCGGGCAACCGTAGATCTGTCTCACTTGGTTCCTCAGGGGGATTTGGACCCCATGAGTCTGAGCCTCTGGGCTGTGCTTTCTCTCCTCTGCCTGCCCCGTGGTCGCCGGCATGATACAGTGTGACCCCCCTACAGCCAGCCTGGTGCTGTCCTCTCTGGACTTGATGCTTCTACCAGAAACGTCCAGGATAAGCTGCATGTCAAGCTGAAAACACCATCCTGAAAAGGCATCTTTGCATATTAATAAAAATATTTAAAGAACAAAGTTACAGAAAGGGAAAATACACTTTGGAAATATTAATATGTAATGAGCTAGACAAATAGTGTGTTTGGAACCGTCTCTGCCAATCTGTTTAATCAACGTAGAGGAGAAAAACAGGTGACTCAAGCCAACATTTTTACTTGGCACTTGAACTAAATCACTTAGAGCAGTTCTGATGAGCCTATTTTTATGGGAAAAGAGCACAACAATTTTGGAAGAGAAAAGAGCAATCTTCATACCAACAAGTGAATTTGTCTGTGTTCGTGTATCTCTCTCTACATGGTTTGATTTTTGCTTTGAACTCTGGTGTTGGCTCCCTGACATCAAAACACTGGGCATTATTTTGGGGGTTGTACACAGCTAACTTGAGCATGGCCGCTCTTCTTAGTAAACAAATGTTATCACCCTCTACCAGTAGGTGTCGCTGTTCATTTACCATAAACCATCCCGGAAAGCAAGTGCTTCAGCTAAAATAACAAGCATGTTTTCTGGAAATAAAATAACCAGTAAGTACTGGGAAAGGATTATTTTCTTTCACAGGTGTCTCCAAATCAAAGCTGAAGTGTGAACAACAATTCACTCTTTCTACGGTCTCCCACGTAGTATTTGCTTCTAGAACTTTAGCGCCCTTGTAAGAATTCCTTCTAACCCGTATCTGTGGCTCAGAATCTAACTTCCTGACCCTATAAGCATTTGGTGATGGATTTTGCTTATAAAGTACATTGGCATTTGCAGATATAGGCAATGGAATGTTCTAGTATTTCAGCGCAAACCAGACAATGATGCCTCCCACTGCCGGGATAGAAATACACAAATCACGGATACTTAAAAAAAAAAAAAAAATCATTAAAGCAAGTCTCTAAAAATATGTTGAACGCAAACACATCATTTTTACCGTGGATCTAGGATTATATATTCACATAGTAACCACTCAATAAATGAGTATATGTAATGAAAAGGAAGGCATGGATCTCTTATGGAGCATAATGCATCAGAGGCGGAGTTAATGTGCTTTGCAGACCTGTCTCACCCATCTCCCTTCTGCCGGGCCCACTTTACATATAGTGAAACGGAGGCTTGAGAAGGACGTGATGTCCTGAGCCATGCCGGTCGGCAGGGGTTGACCTTGGGCTGACCCAGAGAACGTCAACCCCAGAGCCCGAGTTCCTCACCACCACACAGAGGACCTCTTCTCTGACTTTTGTAAGGAAAAGAACTTGATTCAGTTTGCACCCAAACCAGGAAACTGCGAAGTGGACCCGAGTTCGAGTTCAAGCTCCTGCACTTAGGCTCCCCCGCCCTGGGGGTTTGCTCCCCCTTCCCTGAATGCCACCGACTCCAGCGTCATCTGGGAGAGCAGTGCCTACCGGAGGGACTGCTCTAGGGATTAGAAACGATGTCTTTACCAAAGTTCCTAGCACAGGGCCTGGCCTCTCAGAGGCAGGATGCATTTTAAAATAAAGTTGATAATATTCCATTGTGTATATGGACCACATCTTTATCCGTTTGTCTGTTGAAGGGCATTTCGGCTCTTTCCACAGTTTGGCTATTGTGGGCATTGCTGCTGTGAACGTGGGGTGCACATGCCCCTTCTTTTCACTATGCCCGTATCTTTGGGGTAAATACCTAGTATTTATTCAGCCATCAGAAAGGATGAACACCCACCGTTCACATTGGCATGGATGGAACTGGAGGGGATTCTGCTGAGTGAAGTAAGTCAAGCAGAGAGAGACAATTATCATATGGTTTCATTTATATGCGGAACATTAGGAACAGCACAGAGGACATGAGGAGAAAGGAGGGGAAATGAATGGGGCAAAAGAAGAGGGGGAGAAGGACCACGAGGCACTACGGACTCTGGGAAACAAACTGAGGGTTTCGAGGGTAGGGGGGTGGGAGGTGGTGGGCCCAGCGATGGGCAGTAAGGAGGGCATGGATTGCTTGGGAGTTAGACACCAACAACAAATCATGGAACACTACACCAAAAACTAATGATGTCTTGTATGGTGGCTAACATAACATAATAAAATTAAAAAAAATAAAGTCGGTAAATAAGTAATACTAGGTGTGCAGCCCACAGCCTTCTCTCAGATGCATAGTGAGAAGCTGGTGTTCGTCTCCAGCAGTTCTCAAAGATGGAAACGCTCAGCTTCCACCACTGACACTAAGGAGCATTTAGGGAAACCTTCGCCATTTGATGACGATGTCTGTTTCAGTCTGTAAAGACCTAAGGGGGTTTTAGAAATCTGAAGTTTTGGGCAGAAAAAAGATAGAAAAAATGACCTTCCTTCGGAAACTGTGGGTGGCTTAGCAACATTAGTCTAAGTCCAAACAGCAGAGAGGAGACTCTAGGCACCGCCAAGGAACGTAACCACAGAAGAGCCTGGAAGGGAAAAGAGCTTCACCCCGCACCAAACCAAGAGGACAGCTACCATTGTTGCTCACTGTGCTACCCGCTTTATGCACATTTCTTTTAACCTTCACCTTTCTATAAAGGTAGCAAAAGAAGCACCTCTATGCGTGGATAGGTTAGTTTCCAGAAAGATCTAAGGCTGCTTTGTTTACATGTTTAAAGCCACAGTATACAAATTACTACAAATGTCAATTGTTGGTGCTAGGCAGAGCTGACGGGGCTTTTGATATGATGACTGGTCTTATTTTTGAAATTCATATCTCGATTTTTACAGAAGAGGGAACTAACTCAGAGAGATTAGGTTACATGGCCATGGTAACGTAACTGAAGAGAGAATGTGAACCCAGATATGTTAATATGCTAGGTTTTATGTGTGTGTGTGTTTTTTTTAATTTTGTCACATTAAATAATGTGCTATAGAATTCATGATTTTCTTCAACACTAGAGTTGTAAATCCACTCACTGAAACTCTTACTTTTCTGAAATTTGCTTTCCCTGCTAACTTTAATTTTATACTCGAGACCTTGAAGACAGGAAGGACCAAAGGACAGTCATTGGGAAGAACATACATAGAGAACAGGACGTCTCCTTTTCCTGGTGCTTTTGGGTGATGGAGGAAAATAACCTGAATTTGTCTGGATGAGCCTTTACCCCCTGCAGCTGAGGGGACGCCAGGACCTCCTGCACCACAGCCAGGAGGAGTCCAGGCATTACTTCTTGCTATTTTGAATGAACACATAGGTTGGGCACTTAAGGATTATTTCAAACATACTAACTTTTCAGCTACTTTTCAGAGGTACTCAGGATACTCTGAATAGCACAAATCAGTCCTTTCTAAACAATTAACTAGAGCGCCTGGGTGGCTCAGTCAGTTGTTAAGCGTCTGCCTTTGGCTCAGGTCATGATCCCAGGGTCCTGGGATGGAGCCCCCCATCAGGCTCCTGGCTCAGCGCGGAGCCTGCTTCTTCCTCTCCCTCTGCCCCGACTTGTGTTCCCTCTCTCGCCGTGTCTTTCTCTGTCAAATAAATAAATAAAATCTTTTAAAAAACCATCATCAACAACAACAACAACAAAACTCCCAAAACAACAAAAAAAATTAACTAGTAGGTACAGAATTTCCTTCCAAAAGTCGCAGAGAAGTGGTCAGGAGGGAATGGAGTATTGGCAGTTATGCCCAGAGTTGAACGACTTGCTGGATTGTAACTGATGTGCTGAGCCCATGCGGTGATGGCAATTAATCACTAAAAATTAAGAAGGCTCAGCATGGGGGGTGCTTAGAGAATATGTCATAACTTCTACCGATGACATTCCTTTTTCCCTGCAGAGAGAGGCAGGAGGCCCCTGACACCACCAGACAGAGATAGACCAGAACATTAAATTTACCTTGTGGTCCTGTTTCCATCCCTGGTTGTTGCATACTGTTCTAAAGGGACCATATTAGACATTTGGGGAGAAATTAAAGCATGCATAAAGTCAGCGGAAGACCTTACATGGGGTTTACACAGAACAAACCACATAAGGAGTAAAGAAGTGAAAACTTTAAGTGCATTTCTTGAAATTATAGATGATCTGGTTTATTCTGTATACAGTATAGGCGGAGATCTACTATCAGTGGTGTTGAAAGATCCTTCTTATATTCTCAGCCAGCAGAGTGGTTATGATGTGGGACAAAGATTTTAGAATTTAGTGAATTTGAGAAGTACAGAATTTTGATAAAGAGGAGCAACTTTGACTCTTTTGGACTTTCCATATAGGGTTTCTGTTAAAAGATCATTACTGTAGAAACATAGACAGTAAAGGAAAATATTTTCCAGGTTTTATTCCAAAGACTAGTTGAGGTCACTGGTGGGGAGTCCACATCGAATCGAAGACACTAACCAATGATTCCATCTTAGTTCACCAGTTGAAGGCAAAACAACAACAATTCAAGCCAAACAACAAAAAACCAAGAGAACAAAAATGAAACTAAAATCCCAAGGAAATTAAACTGATGTCCTTCTCCTCTCTTTCTTTGACGAATGCCTGTATTCCTTTATATACCTTTTGCTGTTTATTCCCCATTGTCTTGTTTCTTTACTATGCTCCTTTGCTCTATCCAGAGAAAACTATGGAAAAGGAAGAAATTGAAGAAGGAAGAAAGGAAGGGAGGGCGGTGGGAGGAACGAGATAAAGATGTCCAGTCGGCAAATGACATATATATTTTTCAAGATTTTATTTATTTATTTGACAGAGAGATAGAGAGCAGCACAAGGAGGCAGGGCAGCAGGCGGAGGGAGATGGGGAAGCAGGCTCTCTGCTGAGCAGGAAGCCTGATGCGGGACTTGATCCCACGACTCTGGGATCATGACCTAAGCCCAAGGCAGCAGCTTAACCGACCGAGCCCCCCAGGCGCCCCAAATGACGTATATTTTTCAAGCTCCTTCCAGGCTGGCAAATTCCAGATGCGAAGTCACGTGCTGGCCTTGCATTCCAGGTGCCCATAAATCAGCAGGGACGACACCAATGATCGCGCCGCCAGCGACAGCCCCTCCTAGTGCAGCCGATGACAACTGCCACATCACTCACGGCACGCGGACCACAATATGAGACAAGCCGGGCATGCATTCAGACATTTTATTTGTGGCTTTTAGAAAGCATTTATATTTCCAATAAATCCACTCCCATCTCCGTATCGTATTAGGTGAGAAATGGTCTGACAGCGGAGGGCCTTGATTCATCCAGAGCGGTGATGCTCTCCGAACAGACCTGACAGGGGCAATGGGTTTGGGGATATCTGCTTCCTCAATTTATGACATCGTCGCATGGGGTTGGTCTGACGTCCTCATCTGAGAAAATCCTGCCCCCCAAATGAACAGTGGGGCATTTGAGTCCATTTTTCTTCTCCGGAATCTGAAGGGTTATCATCCCGCTTTTACCTCGCCTGCCCGTGTAGCCGGTGTCAGCCCCGAGCGGATAAGGGCTGATGGATATTTTGTGACTTTCAGCTTCCGCGGGAATAACAGGGAGGTGAGCGCCGTGATTCAGTTACGCCTTGTAACCCTCTGAATCTTATCTGGGAAACCTTGTACACTTATTCATGCATGAAGAACACTTATTTGGGTTCAGAATAGTCTGCGTTTGTCAAGCTCCGGAATGTGGATGACAAAGCATATCTTAAAATCCCTTGATTTGGGGCTAGTGACAAGTAAAACATTTGCAGGTCTAGATTCCTCGCCAGTCCTGGGCTGGATTCATGAAGTTTGCTGGTCTCAGGTGAAAGTTGCCTCTTCGGAGAGGGCTTCTCTGAGTGCCCTTGTGAGAGCACCCCCTGTCTCCCCGCCACCTCATCAATCTCATCCTTTAGAGGATGTTACGTGTCACCACCATCGGGCTGGAGGAAGGCAGGGGCTTTGGGCTTTGTTCTTGTGTATCTATTGACTAGAAAAGTACTTGATACAGGCAGTGCTGAGGAAATATCAGTTGAATGAATGAATGAATACAATTTTTATTATTAAATTTCTGTTTTTCTAATGATGTACTATATGCTGGCTAATTGAACTAAGTAACTAACTAACTAAAATTATTTATTTATTTGTTTTTTTGGTTTGAAAGTTTACAGACCAGAAGCACACAAGCCAGACATGTGCCCTGAGGAAACGGGACGGTGCCGTGCAGACTGGGGTCCCGCGCGGAGCACCTGCTGAGGACACCTGGACTCCGCTCACTCCCCGGAGAGTGATCACAGCGCTCTGGCCACGTCTGGTACCAAAATGGAGGGTGCAGGGTCTGGAGAGGATTTAGACAGACCTACTGAGAATTGTCAAAGTCACGCAGGAATTCCAGGACCTAGGAATGAATACGACTTATTCCGGAGTAACTGGAGGGGCTGTTCTGCATCTAAATTTTGAAGTGACAATTGCGAAGCGATGGGAACAACTTCCTTGTTAAAAATGCTCTGAAGAGGGGCACCTGGGTGGCTCAGTGGGTTAAGCCTCTGCTTTCGGCTCAGGTCGTGATCTCAGGGTCCTGGGCTCGAGTCCCACATCGGGCTCTCTGCTCAGCCGGGAGCCTGCTTCCCTCTCTCTCTCTCTGCCTGCTTCTCTGCCTACTCATGATCTCTGTCTGTCAAATAAATAAAATCTTTAAAAAAAAATTAATTTATTTATTTTCAGAAAAACAGTATTCATTATTTTTTCACCACACCCAGTGCTCCATGCAAAAATAAATAAAATCTTAAAAAAAAATGCTCTGAAGAGTGGAACCAGGCCATGGACGGCGATTATGGACATTCCTTTGTCTCTAAGGATTTAAGAAAGCAGTGGTGAATTCCCATATTTACGTCATGCCTAGGGGTTTCCTCTATTTCTGTGAATCTTTGTGGAGGAGCCACATCACTGAACATCTATCTACTGAAGTATGGACTCCTCTGTCACGCGCTCACTCGCACTCATGCCTACACACACTCACATACACACACTCACATACACACACGCACAGACATGCGTGCGTGCGCACTCACGTCCCCCCCCCCCCAATTAAAGACAAGCAGCGACGGCATCCCAGAGAGCTTAACAACACAACCGTTTCCCCTGCTGTGGGTGGCGGAGATGGGACTCAGACACAAGCTGGTTTGATGACAGGGTCCAGTGTTCTTACAACACTGTGGTTCTCCATTTCATGCCGTGGCTTTATCCCACATCAAAGCGTGGCCTCTGAAATGTTACCACTGCATACATTAAAATATTATATGAAATTCTATAGTTCTTCTTATTCTTGTCTATGATCATCCTTCATAAAAAGAATCCAAAGTCTTACTCAGGAGGCTCTGGGAGGAGCTGAAGGGAGCGGCGGCTGAGGTCTGTGGTTCAGTCTGTACCCAAGAAGAGTCTCAAAGTCTCTCGACAGTCCTCATCTTTTGAGATCAGAGTCCATGGACTGACTCAGTTGACTCCCTTTTCATTTTCGACAGACCAGACCATGGCCACTCCCCTGTCAGACACGGCAAGGTGTCTCATTGCCTTCTGAAGGAAGTCAATGTTGCAGCCGCATTTGGGACCGATGCGTTCATAAAGAATTCTGAGGAGACTAATTTGTCCAAACACTCTAGGTTTTGTGCTTTATAAAATACAGTCTGATCATATACAATATAAATTAGACCCATTAGCTGCATTAATCTCCTCATATTTACATGGTGCCCTGCTCCTCAGGAGATGAGGAATTTTTAAACCCGTCCTGGTGGGCGCCCAGGGTTTCTGGGGGCTGCAGTGGTCGGCCCCACCATCTTCCTGGAGACAAGTCCCCAGTGTCTCAAGTGGTTAGGGATGACAGTAATGTGTTCCCAAGTTGGATGCTAAGGGGGAGTTAATGAGAAGTGACATCTATCCAGGGAATTAATGAAGAGTCTGAAAACAAGCTGTTGGGGTCTAAGTCATATGAGACAGGAGGGGAACATCAAAAACAAAACAAATGCTAAAAGAGGAAGACAAGACAAAGGGGTTATTAAAAATGAAGAGAGAAAAATGAAATGTCCACTGCCTCTAAGTATCCAAGGTGGGGGCAGGGCTTAGAAGTTGAATAAGCTACCCAAGGTCCCCAGCAGACAGAAGGTGCAGTTGGGAGGGTATTCGGATAGGACTGATTCAGCAAACCTCTTTTTTTTTTAATTTCCTCCAAATTCCTGAAAAAGCCACAGAGTTTATGAGGCAATATTGTAAGTCTATTTCTCTAAGTTGCTAATAATTAGTAATTATTCCATGAAATCTGACACGTGAAAGAGAATTACAAGATATATTGAGATACAGATGTAAGCTAGCCATCGTTTGTCTATGTATCTACCCCTCAGTCATCTATCATTTCTCGGTCTGAAGGACAAAGTCGCTTAGCTTCCGCCATTCTCTACATCTAGGAGCTTGGCGAGACCGGAGGTATTCAAGTCGGTATGTAAAGTCCTCCATCATAATCACATTAGCAATGTCATCGAAGAATAAACTGTAAGGCTTTCAACAAGTCCCACATCTCATTTGCAGTGCTCAGATTTTGCATCATCTGTGAGTGGTTTGTGTTGGCTTCTCTGGCACGTCAAGCAAACCACAGATGTCTAGGCACTCTTTCGGACCACGATAAGTGCCATCTGTCCACCCGAAAGCAGAAGGTTCCACCACTGGAGAGAGGTTCTTGGTTTGGGAAAGAGCTCGGGAGGTCCCAGCGGAGGGTGACGTCCGCATCATCACAGAAGGGGATTTGCCGGCAGCCCGAGGGGCCTTCAGAGAGCTCGGGAGGAAGCACTCTGTGATCATTACACTCTGCTACTTCTACTATGGGGCGCATTTTCTCAAAATCCTAAGTCTCAATCCCAGCGCAACATTAGGCAAAGTTCTTCTTTTCCTAATATTCTGAATGAAATACACCACTAACTGCCTTTTTAGAAGGATCCAGCCCTTTATCAAAGGACTCCAGCATTTCCCCTAAGGGAGAATGCTGTCGTCACGGAATCTCCTGCTGGGGTCAGAGGTGTCACCCTCCTGCTGTGATCGGCAGGGAGGGACAGAGGGGCTGTGCTGACCGCAGTGTCTGGGGAAGGGATGGAGCCCTGTGACTCACAGGGCTCTGCTGCCTTCATCCGCCGCACCAGCAGCAAAGGAAGACAGATGGCAATTGCAGGTGACCCCTTTCTGGACGGCAGCCAGAGAGGTCACTGAGCCTTCTTCTGTGTCTACGTGTGCTGCACTGTGGCTGTGTTGGGTCACATGGAGGGTCTGCTGTGTTCTGTGTTACCCCACTCATCTGAAGGGTGATTCTTTATCAGTGGCTCCTACCTTGCTCCAGAGCCTGCAGGTCACACGTATGAAGACTCACGATAAAATGCACATTCACGCTTTTTGCTCTCTTTTATTTTCCTGCCCGAGTATGTCCACCTTTGAAAACTCTCTGTCATTCTGTGTGTATTCACACACGTGTACATGCACATATGTAAATCCATGTTTTTTCATAGGCAGATGACTGTGTAAGCCCTTCTGCCAACCAGGCTCCAAGCACGGGCTGACCCACGGTTAGGGGTGCCTGGCTTAACCCCACCTTCTTCCTCATGGCCAGGCCTACATGTTTGCCCCAAGACCGGAAGGACGGCGGATCTCTTCAGGTTAGCTGGTTTAAGAAGGGGAGTGCAGCTTTGCTCATGATCAGGAGATCATTTAACATTCGCCTTAGGTGATACTTCTCTCGGGCAGGACACCTGCAGATGGCACCTTTGCTGACCTCAAACACGCCTTGAGATACAGACCTTCCCCTCAGGGGGAGAACCCTGAGCTTAGAGAACTCAAAGTCTATAATAATAGGCAGTGAGCAGGCCTGCTCTTGTCTCCAGAGGGAGATGTGATCTTTATTACAAGCAACCTTACCGTTTGCTCTGGAGGGGACAGTATAACTTCCAAGGCTGGTCCCTGTACCAATATCCTTGGAAAGCTAGTCTACAACAGGAGTTGCGACTGCCTCTTCTTGCAAATCATGCAGAGATGTGACAGACCCTTGGAGATGCTGTCCCCGGGCCCCTATTCCCTTCTACCCTTGTATGCTGGCTTCCTTTGCAGTAGGAGGGTAGACCAGAAGGCCAGTAAGAACTCTCCTTCTCTTTTCAGAACGGGTTGCTCAAGCCTGCTGGGAGGGACTGATGGGGGGAGAGAAACAGCAGCCTTTTGCTGCCATGTGGGGGAGCTGGGGCCGTCTCCCAGCAGCTCAAGATCTGTTATGCGCAGGTCTGGCTCTGTCTGTTTCTGCTCAGAGTCTGTATTCCCCCAACCCCTTTCCTACAAATGACCATCAGCTAAATCAGGACTTATCGGAGAGTGTGGCTGACTGATCATCCTGCTCCACATGGTGCTGGCCTTAGCTTTGATATCTGAACTATGTAGGGGACCCACTGCAAAAAAAAAAAAAAAGTTTTGGGAAACCCTGAAAACAATTATAGTAAAACATTCCTCAAACACATATGGCACAGCATATAATAAAAAAGGGAGGATAACAAAATTTATTTATATCTTCTTTTCCCTCAGAATGCTCCTGAGCCTGGGTTAGTAATTTAGGTGAAGTAGTGAAAGTCCGAGGTCCCTCTGGGATTTTCCCGTGGGCCCCATCAGTTAGCAGCTAATTGGAAATTAGAGCCCAAATGCTGGGAGCAGGGGCTTCTTTGCCAGATGACTCTCATCTTTAGCATCATCCATCAGCAACCCAGAACCCAGAGAGCATGCTGAGGAGGGTGCCCCAGATGGGGTTGTCACTCTGGCTGGCCCGTCACTGAGCCCCCAGGCCTCCGATCCCTCATCTCTTACATCAGTGATCTGTTCCAGAGGATGTCTAGCGCCCCCTCCAGCTGTGACTCTGAATCAATGCGATGCAGGGGTTTCCAATTGCAATGAGATTCAGAGCCTCCCTTTCTGTGTCTACTGGATCCTGGCCTCATGCGGGGTTTCCTTTTCCACATTCTTCCTTTAGAAATAGCCTTTCTTCTACTTTACACAAGCAAGACACCCTTCACCCTCTGCAGTCTCACTAGTCGGTGAAAAAATCTGCCAGGCACCAAGCAAGGATGATTCTAAAATCTGTTTTGGGCAAAGCTTCCTTGAGGAAATAATCAAGCAGGAAAGACCCACCTTAGGATTTGAGGTCTTCTAGAAACTGCAGTTCAATATGAAGTAGGTGACAGATATGGGGAATTTTGTCCCTCATTTGGATATTCTACAATCAGATACATAGTAGAATGTGGGCAGTGGGAATGATAGCAGGTTTTGCTCAATTTTTGTTTAATGGTTGAACCTTTTCTTTCTCCTGCTGTTAGTAAGTGTGCTGCTCTTGGGGCAGGAACTGCGTGCCAAGAGAAAATGGCTCACAGGCACGAAAGCTGAAGTGATGTCCTTTCTTGTATTGAATGTGAGCAATTATGACCGGCCGGCCCCAATGCTCATTCCTAGGGGGTAACATTAGCTGGAAAGACAGGAATTTTGAACAGCTGAAACAGCTCATTCTTTTAAATGTAACTTAAATATATTCAGGGGCCATCAAATTTTTTACATGTTGTACTCAGTCTGATCTGCAGATAAAAATTTCACTTAGTTTAACATGCTTTATCTAATAAGGTAGTTAAAACCCATATTATTTTAAATCATACCATGAAATATTTATCCCAAGTACAGTCAATACTCATTGTATTTCATATTATGGTGCTTACTATTCCCACCTCCTAGTCATAAAAAATTAAAATTATATGCTGGCTGCTGAATCAGAAATATACATATTTTTATATATGCATTCCCACATACACACATACACACATACCTATGTGCCTTTCAACCTCTTTAAATATGAATAATTATATATAAGAATATATATATATTATATACATATAATATATATAAGAATAAATAAGAATAAGTATGATTATTAATGGACTCCTTTCTGAATTATTGCACGTGACTCTTAATTATTCACAGATGCTTAACACCAGAATGTATTTAATACATGCACACGTAGGCAATATCAGAGGACTCCAGGCCATCTCTGTTTCATAAATAACATGATTTCAGCTACTTGCAATATTCCTTTATTACAAATTAAGTAGAGAACAGATAGCTTTTTTTTTTTTTTTTTTTTAAGATTTGAGAGATCACAAGTAGGCAGAGAGAGAGAGAGAGAGAGAGAGAGAGGGAGAAACAGGCTTCCTGCTGAGAGAGCCCAATTCCGGGCTTAATCCCAGGACCTTGAGATCATGACCAGAGCCGAAGGCAGAGGCTTATCCCACTGAGCCACCCAGCTGCCCCAAGAACTGATAGTTTACTCCTATTTTTTAAGCATTATGAAATGGTCAAATCAGCAAACTCTGTCATTCTGATCCTGAGTTTCAGAGGGACATCTGTTTCTTAGTGACATTCACAGTGTTCTCTGGAATTCACATCAGTCTGTTTATTTATATCAAAAAATAAATCCACTTGGCCTGAGTTTGTTGACTGGTTTGACGACAAGGACTGAGTCTGCCAAATATTCCCATCAAAAGATTTTATTGGCAAAGGTATATTAAAAATAACAATATTTAGCTTTTCTCAATCCTCTTTGAATATATTAAAGTAAACAAAGGATTTCTAAATTTACAAAATAAAGGTATAATTAATAGTTACTTGTTAGAGCTTCATAAAGCCTTTTTGAAATACTTCCCAGGAACTGAAAAAGTGAGTTGTTATGCTGGCTGGATAATGAATTCTTTTGTTTCTAATTGTTTGCTTCCAAAAATTTGAAAATTAAAAATAGTTTTTGATGATAGACCACTATGTAATTTCTTGGCATATACTTGCAAATGAGCTATTAAAAAATGGAATGATACTGCTAGAAAATGACTTCTTCTATAATAATCTATCCAGAGGAACATAGTTCTTTGGTGCACAGTGATAAAAATTAAATATAGAAAAGTAATTTGTACTGAACTCTCCCTCATCCTAGTAGCTGGTACCATTCACTCACGTCACTCACATGTACATTCCCATTCCCATTTTACGTTTTGTCTAATGAGTGTCCATCAAAAGGCATGTATTTGTGTTGTTTTCATGAATTGTGTAGTACTAGTCATTTTAATGATAACTCAACTAGGAAAGAGAAGACCACTTAGAACCTCATGTCTTTTAAGAAATTTTAAAAATTTAGGGACATCTGAGTGGGTCAGTTGGAAGAGTGGTCAGTTAAGAATCTGCCTTTGGCTCAGGTCATGGTCCCGGAGGGAGCTCCACCTCTGGCTCCTTGCTCAGTGGGGAGCCTGCTTTTCCTTCTGCCTGCTGCTCCCCCTGCTGGGCTCTTTCTCTCTCTCTGATAAATAAATAAAAAAGTAAAAAAATATAAAAAAAAGAAAGGAATTTTAAAAATTTAAAAATGTTGCCCATATTCTGGTAACACAGATACAGACCAGGTGATCCATAAAATATTTTCAAACTTGTCGGGCACGTCAGGGACTGAGGAACGTGGAAGGGAAAGCCGGGAGTGAAAGGGATGATACCATTTCCCACTGGTAGAGAAGAACTTGTGCACATCCTTATAAAACGGGAGATGTGGGTCCTGAGTTCCTACAGCATGTGGATTCTACTTCAGTTATCTAAAGGAGCACTATTTTACTTCTTGAAAAGAAAAGGTTAGTGTTTATATTTCAGAGATTTCATTTCTTTTAAAAAAACCTAAGAAAAAAATTTGTAGATTAATTTAGATGCTTTGTGAGGAGGTACACAGCTGTCAAAATTTTGTATGGGGTTAGACAGGGAAAGTAGTTTGAGGACCACTGCTTTGTCATTCCATTAGCAAATATTCTCTTCATTTGCTTTTTTGCTCAAGAGGTTTTGCTAGTCTTTTACTCCAGCTCAGCATTGCCATAAACACTGGGGAAAGACGGCTTACTTAGAAGTTCGCCTGAATTCCCCCATGTGCTCCTTCCCCTCTGCTGTGGTCCCAGGCAAACGCCTGCTGTGCAGGGTTGAGGGGCTGCCCCTGCTTGCCTCTTATTACACTGGTTACAGTGTCCCCCACTTTTCTGCTTCTCACCTAGGCTCTCCTTGATGGTAGGACGACCTGACCTGCAGGAACTGGGCCTCAGTCCCTCCAGACAGCATCCTCTAATACTCAACAGTAACACAGACTGTTCTAGAATCAACACACACTCGGGCTTCTATTTTACTATATGTAACTGCAGAACAAGTCATCCCGTCTCCCTGAACTTCCATATTCTCATCTGTAAAGCAAGGATTTGCATAACACCTTTAGCCTATCTCTTGAGGGGCAGGGGCTGAAATAGGAAAAGAAAGCTCTTTGAAAACTCAAATGCATAATTATACAAGAGCTCTCTAAGCTCCTCTTAAATTGCTTGGCATGCTGAAGTAAGTTCAGTAGCATTTTCTGTTGCAGATGTATCTCTAAAAATCACAAAACAAAACAGCACAGAACACGAATCTGGCAAGCACCCCACCAAGGGTAACGTGGTGTGCACATTTCTGGGAGACGGGGAGGCAGGCTGAAGAATATTAGGAGGAAGCTCACATCTGGCATGTTCTCCTGCTCTCTTGTGCTCACGACAAAGAAATATAACCTTTGGCCAATTGCATTTTTGTTCCACTGGTAACTAGGTTAATGTGACCTGACAGGGCTGGAGGAGACAGTGCTGGAAGAAATACTATCTGTTCTTTTGTGCATCTTGATATAACAAAGGTAAACTAGGTTGAGTATAAAGGTTTAAGGATAAAGTATAAAGAGATGATTTCACTACAAAAGATGTTGCAGGATAGTATTTTATAAGCAACCTTTTTTGATATACATTATAGGTGGTTACATGCTCACTGCCAGAAAAATTGCCCAGATTAGTTGTACCTTATTTTAATCAATCCACACTTTTTTACCATTCCTGTCTGGTATACAATAGTCCTGAATACGGGTTAGTGTGAAGGTAAATGAGGTAATTTTGTTAATGTTGTCTCATCAAAAGCATTGAAGTCTGACTTTTTACAAGAAGTTTTGCAAATATTAATATTTATAAATATATATTTATTCTCCTTATGATAGAGAAGGGGTCTGTATCTTGTCTCCTGGGGTCTGCTCGGCACAGCAAGTAGTCTCAGCAGCCCTGGGGCTCACTGGGCACCAGCAAGAGGTCCCTGAGCTTGGTGGCAGTGCTAATCAAATACAGGAGTGGTGCTTGTGTTACTGATAGTGGCTTACACAATCATGGTGGCTGAGTGCACTCTCTACGGGGACCTTAATCCTGGGCTCCAGGGTGGGTCTCCTGGAGAGAGGCTCCCTTTGACTTTTAACATAGATAAGATCAAAAAACGCTAGGTCAGCTGAGTGGGGATGGACCATATGTGAAAAAGAAGCATTATAATTCTGACCTCATGTATGTTTATGTTAATGAGATGAAAATAATGCCTGACTCAAAACATTAATGTTATCTTGTATCTACTACCGTCACCTCAAGTGAGCTAACATATGCAATATGCTTACCAGACAGCCTATTGCAGAAGTAGTTGTTACATGATTAATGAGTACATGATGTTTTTTCCGCAAATAGGAAGACCAGTGTGACCACCACTTGTATGTTGCTTTGACTATTAGATGGATAACCGTTCGCTTATTCCCCCTACAACGGATACAGTTATTAGGAGGGTCTAAGTCTGTCCATATACTTCTAAATAGAGAACTTATATGAAGATGCATGGAGTCAGGGCAAGTATAGCTAGGGTAGAGATGTGACATTCCTTGGGTTAGGGTACAGCCAAGTAAATGTAATACATCATCTGAAAAGTCCACACAGGGGGTTGGTCTGTCTTCGAAGTCTGTTGTCATATGGAATAGCCCATGTGTCAGCTTTCTCACAAACCTGTCTACGTGGGAAATCACACTAAGCTGTACATACAGCATGTAGGGGGAAGGGCCGCTTGGTATACACAGGGTTGCTTGCGGTAATTCCCGCAGGACGCGAGATGAGTGCCCGTAAGGGAAACAGGAAACTTCTCAGTGAGGGCTTGTTGGAATCAGAGAGAAAAGAAAATAGAAAAATAAACCATGGATTTTTCTTTTTTTCAGGATTAGTACATTGGAAAGTGCTGTGTAGATATTAGCTATCGATATGATCATACACATATAGCTCTTTGGAGTAATGCTGTGTATGTGTTAGCCTCGGAAAATGAACAATGCACATTTCATTCAACTCACTGATGGACATTTTACAGAGAGCGGGACATACGTGGCTGTCTTGTTTAAGAAATAGAAGCACACGAAAGGCTCGGGTTTGCATGGTCTCAGCATTACGGTGAAATTCTTTATGGAAGTTTTTGTTGTTTCAGTAATTTCAGATCAGGCGACAGTGGTTTGATTATTGCTATAGACTTTTTTTTTTTTTTTTTTTTAAGTTGTGCTTCTTTCAGAGACAGAAGGAAGGTCAATCTCACTTTGTGAAAGAGAAAGAAAGGTGACTCTTGTCATTATAACAAAATGGTAGCGGGTCCCCAGGTGTAATCTGGAAGAAAAGGAGACAAGGTCCTGTACAATGTCGCAGCAGAGAGGGAGCTGCCGCCAACGAGCTTCTCCGAAGAACAATGACTCATTATGCCCGGGCTCTGTAGCAGATGCACGTCCCCCAACAACTGGCTTCCCTCCAAAACTGGGGAAGGAATAAAGAGGGCGGAGCCTGGAGGAGACTGCCAGAGCCTCGCCTGATGGGGAGCCCTTCTAGCAGGCGTAGAGCAATCAGAAAAGTGCTTTGGAATCACAAAATCAAAAAACAAGTGTCAGCTGTGGGAGACGTAGAAATGCAAATAAGTACGAATGCAAATAGGACGGATAAATGAAAGTGTGCAATCAGCCAGAGCTATGTTTACAGCCCGAAGGCAGCTCCACCTGTAATTATCTGGGTACCATTAACTGCGTGGGAGCAGCTATCAAGGGGCGCATAAAAGATACCACCTGAAGTTAAACATCTTCCCTTTCCAATGATAAAGAAAGATCTCTAAGAGTATTCAATCTACCCTGAACGAAATCAGTTTGTGCAGAGGGGCTGAAGTGTGCCTCCGGTGAAATAAAGAAGCCGCATTTTCATCATTTACTGCACATCTTAACATAATCCTAACCATTAACTAAAAAACAGATGATGGGAGATTTGGCCCCCCTGGACATGTACTGAAACCTCCACATTGTCTGCTTGGACGCTCACAGTCCCTTCCTGAGGCGGGGTCACGAGCTCTCATGGACTTGGTCACGGCTGCCCAACCAAAGGTACTCAAGCCGGGGTCTGAGCATCGCTATTCTGAGCCTGAATTTTCCACGGCACCACTAGCTCCCCATCCACAGCGATTTTGCCCACCGGGGACACATGACCGTGTTTGGAGACATATTTGGTTCTCAGCTAGGAGTTGCTACTGGTTTCCAGGGTAGAGGCCAGAGATGCTGGGAGTCATTCTCCAGGTCAGAGGCTGCTCCCACAATGAAGATCCGGCTTGGCCAAAATGTTGGCAGTGCCTGAGCCCGAGGTGGAGAAGCTGGCATTACACCAGGGCTGCCACTGTGTAGGCAAAACCTCAAGATGGATAGAGGTGTTTGGGGAAGAGGCAGACTCAGCCTGGAAGTGAGTAAGAAAGTTCCTGGTTCTACCTCACAGTCCGGGAGGCAGACGAGAAGTGAAGCACTGAAAATTCATAACATATCTGTCAGAAACACATTCTGAGATTGCTTGGATCTAAATTGCCCTTTCAAAACCCATGAGAAATTTCCAGTGCCGCCCAAAGCTCTTGATGGCTCCCTAACACCATTCTGCACTGAAGTTAGAAAGTAGAATGGCTCTGGGTTTTCTGTGGGTTCTTTATTTGTCTTCTGGAATATTAAAGACCATCACTTCACAGAATACAAATCAGAGGCTAATGTGATAAGAGGCTGAATGGATGGCGTCTCCAGAAAATTTAAGACGGAAATGTCAGATGAAAGACCAAAAGAAAGATGGGGTCACATCTGAAAAATCGCGTTGGTAAAGATGTAGAGGATTTTCCTAACAAAAGTGTTCTGAACTAAAAGCATCTCAGAGGGATTCTAAATTGAAACCAGCTAAACAGCATCGGGGATTCTGGGGTGAAGGTTAGTCAAGCAGAGTCAGGAAGGGCGTGAAGCCAGTAGGGCAGCGTGATAACTGGACCACCCCTGGAAGGTGCTGGATGGAGGTCCACGGAGCACGGGGCTGGGGATGTAGCTCAGCAACCCTGGAGAGTCTTGGGGCTGAGTCATGAACTGCAGGGACTCCGGGCCGGGAAGTGCTGAGAAGGTGGCAGCAGAGCGCCTGAGGGTTGACCAGCCCTGGGGCTCCCCATCTCAGTTCCGGGCCTGCTGTCCCCAGCTCTCTGAGGAGAGCTCACAGGGAGGAATGACCTCTCAGGGGAGTGGGTGAGACAGCAGACAGCCCCGGCAGGGTCTCAGACGGGAAGCCATGCCGATGAGTCTCTCATCTTCGGCGGAGACGTCCGTCCTAGTCCCGTGAGATAAGGCGGGCGTGCTGATCAGTTTCATTTCCGTCGCAACCTTAATACACATACCTGTGCCCGACTAGCCCTGAATGATCTGAAATTACCGCTGTCAGAAGAGAGGCCTTCTCAAAGTCTGTCAGAAGGATTTTTAATCATCTTTAAGTAAATTTCAATTTCTCTGAAATTGAAGGGGAATGATTTCTCCACTTCAAAATTCAGTACCGATTCATTGAAGGGACGATTACTGATAATAACAGATAGCCTTTATTCAAAACCAGTCCTCCGGAGGATTTAACATGTCCTGGGCTCTGTCTTCTCTGCGAACCCATACACCCACTTCGGCCCTAGCAGGTGAGTCCAGTAAGGCCCTGAAGAGACTGCCAGGCTCCCTTTTGCCTGTTTGCAGGGGTGGGGGGTGAGGGTGGGAGACTTAGCCCACCACGGACTGGAGGTCTGGGGGTCACTGCCTGTTTATAGGAGGTGGTCCCCAGGAGCTGGCTTGGACAGGGCCTGTGACTGAGTGGCTCCTTCCATGGTTTCACGTCTATACAAACACCATTTGTGCCCATGGGACGAGGCCCCTGACATGCGGTCCGTGGAGATCAGCGCTTAAGGGGAACAGATGAGAAGGAGGAAAGGGGGCTTTGTCCCTGTGAAATCTGGAGACAGTACATGCGGGTCTACCTCTCTGCTGCTCCCTTTAACAGGAGCTCCCTCTCATTTGATGCCAGGGGCCACCCTGCTAATGGGTGATTAATGTGTCTACTTTAGAGATGGGGAAATCGGGGCTCAGATTGTTTAACTGACCTGGTCAAGGTTGAGAAGATGGGGATTTGGATCAGGGAGCTGAAGTCCTCTGATACCCGCAGTCCTTCCTGCACTAATGTGCCCCCGTGTGCCAGGGCACTGGCTAAATTTAAGAAGCAGTTAGTGGCACCAGGACATGGAACGGGGGAGTGGCCCTCGGGAAGCTCATTATTAAATGCCCCCTTGCAGGTAAAGCTCATTATCTTACTAGATTCATAACGTCCTAATGAAGGAAGCTGACAGCAGGTTTGCAAATCACACTGTACGGTTATTAACCATGAACACTCGGCCCAGAGAGTGGTGGGTTCACAGTTATTCACATGAACCACCAGCTTTCAAAATGGTCATACCCACTGCCCCCACCGCCCCCAAAGAAGTCCTGCACCGCGGGCACAGCAACGTTCGGCCAATACTATGTTCAGTCAAAGTAAAGGTGCTGCGGGCCCTAACATTCTGGAAGGCGGCCTCAAGCATAAACGGGCAGAGTGGAGGAATCCGAGGGTCTCGCTGGTACCGACGCCTCTCCCGCTGGTCTTCGGCTCCCGTGATGAGCGCACGGCCGGCTGCAGTCACCGAGGGTTCCGAGACGTCCCAGCACGGAGGTAGAGATGCTAGTGTGAGTATTCCTTTAATATCCGATTTACACGGAACTCAGTGTGCAGTAATGAGCCACAGGGCACTGTTCACGGGCTTTAGATGCGCCTGCGGGTGGCCGGCTGTGGGTTGGGGCACCGTCCGGCTCCCAGAACCAGGCAGCCCGGGGCCCAGGCGTGGGAAGCGCCCAGCCCTGATGCCTCTCCTCACTGAGCTTCCTCTGGAAACTCTCACGCCTGGAGAGACCCCCAGCGCCTGCCCATGCGCCTCCAGCCCTGAAGAGACGATGAAGATTCTCAACCACAAAGACACACTCTCTGATGAACAAGAACATTAACGAGGTGTTTAGCCCAACAGCCCAGGCACCTTCCTCCAGGAATGCATCTGGGCCTCAACCCTTCAGCTCCCTGGACCCGGTGCACTGGTCGACAACCTGTCCGTCTTCAGGCCTTGTTTTCCCATTCAGACCCCGAGCCAGTGGCTCCTGGATCGCTTGCCCGTGCTCGGAAGTCCCTGAAGGACCCGGTTAGTGGTACAGATACAGCAGGCCTTCAGTCCACAAGTATTAATTGATGTGGTGAGGTTGTGCTCTGAGAAGCCGAATTCCTCCTGAGAGGCTAATTCACCGTGCTCAGCCTGTCCGCGGGTAGCAAGGGCTTCTGAGCCAAAGCGAGCTTTGGACAAGAGCTACGGTGTGGTGGTGGAGACATTTGTGCTGGTGATGGATGAAATGACACTCCTGACGTGCTGTATGGGCAGAATCTTTACATGTAATTTATTTTGCATTTCAATTACCTTGGAAAGAGCCTTCCTGGGGCTTTGGCCAGAGGTGTGTGTAAGTTATCAGTTTAATGGATTTATTCCTGTTTTGCTAAGGTAAGTAATATTTATTAAAAACCCCACAAAGCCCCAAACTCTCTAGTCTGCATTTTCATTTATTCTTAGCATGGTCTTTTCTAGTCAGGGTCTCTGGCCCACTGTCTGGTTTTTATTTCTAAGTCATCACATCTGCCTGTATTTTACTCTGGCTTGCCGGCGCGCCTACCATGGGCTGGCATTTTACTCATCCCTCACCCAGAACCCCTGAAATCTGATGGGCTCGGCCTCACAGAGAGCCCGAGCAGCCACACGTCTCCCCTTGCACCTGTCCCACACTGACCAGGTAAGGGAGAAGGAGGCAGAAACCAAACCTTACAACCATTTGGAGGCTGCCTGACCCAGGGGCCAAGAGGACCCATGAAACACCCCCCTGTGACAACTTTTGGTGCTCAGAGGGAGGGCATCTGGGTGAGGGCACCACTGTGAGCTCAAGAGTGGTAGGTAGAGGCTTTGTGACCTTAGATGACTGGGATCTTAGGACTACCTTCCCCCTTCCCCTGCAAACGGACATGTCTGAGTGGGAATAAAGGCACACCGCCCATCCCCAAAGTTTAAAGGTCCCTGTGCCCATTTCCTAGACTTGAAAGCATGTAGAAGTTCACTGGCTGCATTCCCAGGGGCTGGGAGCAGAGTGACCGGCAGGACCACCGGTGCTGCCTGGCCCAGCTGTTCTCTGGTTGCTTCTGATGAGTGCAGCACCCTTAAGGCTAACTGGCCGAAGCGTAATTCCAGGCCTATGAACCGTCTCCCTTTGGGTGGGCCTGTGGCACCCAATCACTCAGTGAGAAGCTGGCTGGGCCCAACCTCTTCCCATGGGCCCACCAGCTTCCCCAACCCCTCTCTAGAGCAGCCTCGATTCCGGGAGTGGGTTCCTTTTTCTCGGGGAGAGGTCAGAGGCTGGTGTTGGAGATGGGGCCTGGGAAGGAGCCCTTTTCAGTGACAGCCAGACAGGAAGCAGGGAGGAGGCAGAAGGTACCTGCTCAGATGAAAGGGAGATTTGGTAATGGAAGCTTCCAGCCACTGCCATCACCCAAGACATGGAGGCTGCAGGAGCTATGGTGAGGCTCCTTCTGTAGGGAGCACCTTGGTCGTGGGTCTTCGGGGGAGTTTTGGAAGCCAGGTGTAACTTGGGAGGCACCAGCCCAGCCACAGTGGCCCAGAGGGGTCTGGCTTGGGGCTCTGACCAGCCACAGGAAGGTGAAGCCCAGAAAGGACCCAGATTCTGGTGCCCTGGAGTGCGGCGGCTAAGCCAGCTTTGACTTCGCTTAGAAGCATACGAGGGAGAAGATGTTTCCGGGGCCTGAGTGTCACAGAAGGAATTCACACCTGTGCCCAGAGCAGCCTATTTTACCCTTATGAACCTGAACTGTACTTTAAAATTCAAACCAAACGGAGCCTCTTTTCTCGCTGTGATTCATGAGGCTCCCCTTTCTATCAAATTAAAGCTCTGCACAGATGAAATAATTTTTCTCGTTGAGAATCCCCCCTCCCCCATGGATTAAGAGCCAAGAGAGGGGGCGCGGCATGGGGAAGTTCCGACTGCAAACAGACAGCTCTTTGCATTTCTTTCTGTTCTCATTTAATTCCACGATCGATGCCTTTTCCTGTCATATACATACCAAACGACAACAGCAAAAACCTACTACTATTCCTCAATGTGCTCAGAAACCGCTCTGCAAGTCCTGGGCAGAGCAGCAGCTGCGTCTCTCCCTCCCGGGCGTGGAGGTGAGCTGGTTCTCCTAAGGCTAAACAGATTCTTTTATTCCGGTGCAGGGCAGGTGACTTCTTAACGATGTTTAAGGAAGGGTCCCAATAGACGGAAAAGATCCTTTTTTAATCCCATTTTCCTTCTCACCCCACACCGAGCTGTTTCTATAGCAACATCCTACCTGCTCCCAGGACAGCGGAGCATCCCCGAGAAGGCTACCTCGCCTGCCTTTTCACTCACAGAAGGGACTGCTGTTCATTGACCAGTTTTCCCTGGGTGGCTAAATACTTCAGTTCTCTAGGACATGCTCCATCGAGGGGTTCCTGTGGCTAAAACCTAAAATTCACTTCTAACCTCCCAATGGTATAATCCTCCAAACCTTTCAAAACTGAACTCCACAGAATTTACATTTGGTTTTCAACATGAGTAACTTCCCTTCCGTGCATCAGCTCACGTTTAGGAAAGTAAAACAGTTTGGGGGAGAATCCTCCATACCCCTCAGTCCCCCCTTCTCTTTTTCTCGTTCACAGCTTTAGATATATAATATGTCTATCGTCTATGAAGTATTTCCAATATACAGAAAATACAGGGACAAAGGCAAGAAGCACTCAGGTTTCTACCTCTCAGGCTTATCAAATGCTGAATTTGCAGGGGGCACTTACCATTTCTGCTTCACGTTTGTAAGAAGTAAAAGGTTACAGAAGTAGCATCTGAGGCTCACGTGTATATTTTCCATCCAAGTCTTTGCACTTGTATTACATATTGATGTGCGAGACTTTTGGGGGCAGCTCTCCTAATCGAGGGGGGGATGTTAGACATCTATGGTTGCAGTGCTATTCTCTATATTTCTGGGAAGCTACGAGCCCTGGGCCCATGAGCTGTTCCTAAACCATGTCACCTAGTTGCTGGGCAATTCTTATGAGCTGGGGCCCAAGTTACCCTCCCTGAGTGAGCAGGCAAACTATTTTAAAATAAAAACGCTCAACTTAGAGGCTGATTTGCCATCCCGTCCAACATAGGAAGCCCAGTGTTTTCTTCCCAAGGTCATGCTAAAAAGGCAGTGGGTCTGAGCTCTTGTCTGTTCACAATAAAATGATAAAGGGTCAATATAGAGAAGATAGTCATCACCCTGGGGCGGACGGCTTGCTTACGGGCATTATGAATGAGGCTATCAGGGCTCAGGTAAGAACATTATCTTGGATAAATGGTTTGTGGTTATCGATCTGGACCAACCTGACAGAAGAGAAGCTCTATGTATTATTGCTACAATTACGTGATTTATACTTGCAATTTAGAATTTGTATGCTCAGTCAATTCTGTCAATATCAAAAAGTAACACTCTAGTTTCAAAATCTGACATTTGGATCTTGTCCCATGATTTAGTATGTCCTCTAAGAAAAATAACTCTCAATCCAGGCCACTTGCCTTCAACGACAACTTGAAACACAAGTAATCAGGGGGAAAACCAGCCAATGATCAAACATAAAGAAACTCAAATTGGGTTTCAGGGCTTTTTTTCATTTATCGTGTCTACTGCACCATTGCTCAACCTGTGCCCCAGGAATGGTCACTTTCTTGGGAGGAGGTAACTTGGAAACACTTCAGGCCACCACCTGCTGATTGTCTGCACTTTCTTCTCTATTCACTTTCCATGGAAGTCGAAGTCACAGCAAAAATAAAAAGCAAGCTGGCCAAGAAGCACACAGAGTGACGAGGATGACCAGGAACAATTGGTGTCTAGACCTCAAAGGAGTCAGAAGCCAGGAAAGGAGCGGTTTGTCCTCCAAGAGGCAACAGGTGAGGCCTGGGGGTGGGGCCGGGGCATGGGCAGGGGTAGGGCGTACAGATAGTACGCTCTGGGACCAGTGGTACTTGACAAGTTAAAGGCTTCATGCTTATGCTGCCATCCTATGGGGACAGGTATAGGGAATCAAAGAGTAAGTGTTTTTAATTTTTTGAGGAATCTCCACACTATTTTCCAAAGTGACTTTACCAACGCGTATACAATGGAATATTACTCAGCCATCAGAAAGGACGAACACCCAACTTCTGCATCAACATGGACGGGACTGGAGGAGATGATGCTGAGTGAAGTGAGTCAAGCAGAGAGTCAGTTCTCATATGGTTTCACTTACTTGTGGAGCACAAGGAATAACGTGGAGGACATTAGAAGAAGGAAATCAGAGTAAATCAGAGCAGGAGACAAAGCATGAGAGACTGTGGACTCTGAGAAACAAACTGAGGGTTTTGGAGGGGACATGGGGGGATGGGTGAGCCTGGTGGTGGGCACTGAGGAGGGCACGGATTGCATGGAGCACTGGGTGTGGTGCAGAAACAATGATTCTTGGAACACTGAAAAAAATTAAAATAAAATAAAATAAAAATAAAAAAAATAAAATAAAAGAGTAAGAACTCTGGAGTCAGACTCTCTGGCCTTAAAGTCTTGGCTTTACGAATTTCCTACTCTTAACCATTATACTATGGAAATTCTCACAAGCTATGTGTGACGTGTGTGAAAGTACCAAGTTATTTAACCAAACACCAGCCTAGGTGTTGCTGCGCAAGTATTTCATAAATGAATTTAAGATCTGTAAGTAGTTGACTTTAGCTAAAGGAAATTACGCTCGATAATATGGGTAAACCTCACCCAGTTGAAAGGCCTTATCTGAGATTTTTCCTACGAAGAAGAAATGCTGGGGGCGCCTGGGTGGCTCAGTGGGTTAAAGCCTCTGCCTTCGGCTCAGGTCATGATCTCAGGGTCCTGGGATCGAGTCCCACATCGGGCTCTCTGCTCAGCAGGGAGCCTGCTTCCTCCTTTCTCTCTCTGCTTGCTTGTGTTCTCTCTCTCTCAAATAAATGAATAAATAAAATCTTTAAAAAAAAAAAAGAAATGCTGTCTTAAAGACTATAATATTAGCTTCAGCCCAGTTTTCCAAACTGCTGGCCCGCCCTCCAGAATTCAGACTTGCCAGCCCCCATGGTCATATAAGCCAATTCTGTGAAATAGAGAGAACCCCGACTAAGACACTGTGATTTCCCTTTTCTTGGACTTTCTTTCCTTCTCTTCCTCCCTCCCTCTCTCCCTTCTTCCTTTGCTCAAATTCAAAAGCGTGAACTTCACGACCGTCCTTTCTGGACATGCTAGTAGGTCTACATGTCACACTACCAATGACAAATCAGTAATGTGGCAACTGGTAGCTGAATTCTCCTCCAGAGAGGAAGGTTGATATCTATTTTCTGTTTAGTGAAATAAGGTACTAAAAGTGTATTACTCTCCTTTACTACAGTCTATCCTAAAAGTGTTTACTAGATGTCTGTAATGTTAATTTTGTTGTCAACAAATACATACATTAAGGAACTGGCTTGTCAAGGACAGATCACATAGGGTTTCTTTTATTTCTTTTGGAGGAGATGGAAAGAAACTTAAAAATAAAAATTCAAATAAATGTTGCTGGGGGTGTCAGTAGTGTTTTGTCCCCATGGGTCAGAGAAAGGCAGCATGGACTGTATTATGACTGACCATATGTAGCCCTATTCCTTTGGAGTTCACTTCCCATGTCACCCTGGGTCCTGTGCAGGACAGGAGAGAACCTTGGCTCCTGTTAGCTTGCGGGAAGGACAGTTCTTCATACTCGGAACTTCTTGGTGAGATGAACTCGTTGGGATTGGAATGGCTTTGAGAAAAAAAAAGGTCACTGTTCAAGAAATCCTTTCCCGGGGTGCCTGGGTGGCTCAGTGGGTTAAAGCCTCTGCCTTGGGCTCAGGTCGTGATCTCAGGGTCCTGGGATCGAGCCCCGCATCAGGCTCTCTGTTTGGCGGGGGGCCTGCTTCCTCCTCTCTCTTTGCCTGCTTCTCTGCCTACTTGTGATCTGTCTCTGCCAAAAAAATAAATAAAATCTTAAAAAAAATTATATATATATATATATATATATATATAAATATATATATATATATATATAACATATATTTATATATATATATTTGTATATTTTATATTTTCATTGAGAAGACAGAAGTAGCAATAGGCTGTTCATGATCCTGTGTCCGGTTTCCAGAATTCTGGGCTTGGTCTGTCTTTTCTTGTGTGTTCCCTATTGAATGATAATGGTAGCTCAAAACTTTCCTAATAGCCGGACTTTTGAGCTTGTTAGCACCTGTAGGATGCCCACCCTAATGACAGGGGCAACTTGCAGCAGCTTTGAAGTTACCCTAAAGCTCAGGACGTGTGAGTCAGAAAGCATCGGAGATGGCATGCAAAATCCAAAGCCAAGGTCAGGGCTGCTAAACTCTCTTAGCTCAACTCTCGTGTCTGCAGGTCCATTTCCCTTCACTGGGATTTCCGAGTGACTTGCTCTGCTGCACCCATTCACTGGGGTCTCTGCTCATGTGCTGACCACCTAGGCTGCCTAAACTTACCCTATTCCTCCCCTCCCTCAATGGTCTCAAGCTCTCTGTAGTTTCTACCCACCAGGGTGTCTCTGTCTCTCTCTCTCTCTCTCTCTTTTTTTTCTCCAAAACACAGGTTTTTTTAGGGCCAACTGGGTGGTGCAGCTGGGTACGCATTGGGCTGTTGGTTCTGACTCAGTTCGTGATGTCAGGGTCATGAGATTGAGCCCCATGACCAGCACCATGCTCAGTGGGGGGTCTGCTTGAGATTCTCTCTCCCTCTCCCTCCACCCCTTCCGCTTGTGCTCGCTCTCAAAAAAAAAAAAAACTTTTTAAAGTTACTGGTTATTATATTATATATCACTTCATTATTTTCTGTCTCTTTTACCAGAATATAGACTTCCAAGATGTGGCCTTGGTCACTGTGGTCTCATTCTCCATGCTGGGTTCTGAGCACCTGGCATAGCGCCCAGCACACAGTAGATACTCCGTGAATATTTGCTGAATGAAAAACTGGCTGTTTCTATCTGTCCACTAATTGCCAGGAGTGAGTAGAAAAACTTCAAATGAAAATGAGCCAAGTTGCCCTTCAACGGACGAATGGATAAGGAAGATGTGGTCCATATACACTATGGAGTATTATGCCTCCGTCAGAAAGGTCGAATACCCAACTTTTGTAGTAACATGGACGGGACTGGAAGAGATGATGCTGAGTGAAATCAGTCAAGCAGAGAGAGTCAATTATCCTATGGTTTCACTTATTTGTGGAGCATAACAAATAGCATGGAGGACAAGGGGAGATGGAGAGGAGAAGGGAGTTGAGGGAAATAGGAAGGGGAGGTGAACCATGAGAGACTATGGACTCTGAGAAACAATCTGAGGGTTTTGAAGGGGCGGGGGGTGGGAGGTTGGGGGAGCCAGGTGGTGGGTATTATCGGGGGCACGTACTGCATGGTGCATTGGGTATGGTGCATAAACAATGAATTCTGTTACAATGAAAAGAATCAAATAAAAAAAAAAAAGAAAATATCCCCATCATTTCTCTATGGTTGGGTGGTTGGGGTCCTATGGGATGGTTGGGGTGGTTGGGGTCCTATGGGAGTGCTGAGTCCTGGGACTTGGCAATTTGAGAGCAAGGCAGAATGGTTCCATTAGTTCATTTAACAAATATTCTCGAAGCATCGTCTTTTATGTGCAAGACTCTCTCCCAGGTCTCTTCCTCCTGGTGTTTGGGAATTTGGGAGTTTTCCACTTGGTCCAGCCTACTTTATTGGTATGCTCCGATGGGGCCCAGAGATACAGCTCTTGCTAATAATAAACTATTCCTTTACTTTTCATGCACATATATTTCCCTCAGACTCTTCACAGGGAAGATGGGCAGCTATGCCAATACAGCATTCATATTCTAGGCTCCTCTACTTAAAAAAATATATTAACATCAAATCTTAATGCATCTCCACTGAACACAGATCTCTAACAATCTCTACCACAAATGTTAAAGGAATCAACACTGTTAGTAATTCAGTAGGTTTTGCCTTTTCTAATTGCCTTTTGATGACCCAAGTGTATTCTCAAAGGGTACATGGGTGCCATGCAAATAATTCAAAAGCCGTGTTTGTATCTACATATAGTGCCTAGGACAGTGAGGCCACATGACTACGGAAGGTATGGATGAACAGGTGGGTAAAAAGATGGACAGACAAATTAATGATGTTCTGTGGTCGGAGGGAGGTAGATGTGTCACACACAGAAAGCTCCAAAAAAGGGTGGACAGCGCAATCGAGGAATATAAAATATCTATTGTTAGGTATAAATGTGTTTCTGGAGGAGAGATTGGGTCTGAAAATGCATAGATTGGAAATCACCAACAACATGCGTGCTTTATCATACTATTCAAACGTCCACGATCAGGAGGCTACCACTTTGTAGAAAACCAGATACAAAAGTTTTAAGAAAAAAAGGCAGTCTTCTTTTGTCCTTCCTTTGTAGCTATTTGGGAAAAGGATGATAATAATCAAAAGACCTGTAAAAAGTGTGATTTGGGTTTCAAAGGTTGTGGGCTATCATGTGACATGAGCTGAACTATCAGGCAGAAAATGACTACTCTCTGAATGACTCGGGATGCTCAAAACTCGGGGAGAGAAAAATTGAATTCCACTGTCTGTTACAGGAACATTAGAAGAAGATAAAGAGAAATACTGCTTTCCTCCATTCAGATTTTCTTTGCTTAAAAAAAAGCAGAGTCCTTTAAGGAAACCTCTGGGGGAAGACCATAAATAAATGCCAGTGCCACTGCTTATCTGTCTAAAGAAGGTCTCCATCTGTAACGCCACTTACAGATTTTAAAAACGTGGTGTCAGTCTCGAATCACGGTCATTATTGGAGAATATGATTGAAATTTTAATTATTGAGTAGAAAGAACTGGAAAGTACTTTGATCGGGCGTTTTGGTGTGCCTGAAGTGATAGGCCATCAGCCCAGCTGATGGGAACCTGGAAGCGTGTTATCACAGTCCCGTGACCCCTGCCGAGACGGAGGCAGCAGTCTGTCTACCTCCTACTGGCTGCCTGTCTCGGAAAATGTCTGCACGCGGTTTACTGCGGAGCCAGTGTTGAGACCAAATGCTCAATAATGTGAAAACATCAATTACTTCCCTCCTATATTTAAATAGAGTATGATCAAACCCTGATTTAATAGCAGAGGAGCATTTCCAAAGCACAAAAACATTTCCACCATTAAGCACTAAGGTGATTCTTAAATACTTGTTTGATTTCTTCTTCTGTGGAGTGATGGAGAGTAAGTTCATGACTAGCTTCACGCTCACCCTGTCAGGACCTCCTTGTCCGCGGCGCTCTGCACAGGCTGGGCATGCGGGCTTGTCGAGGGAGAAACAATTTGGCCAGAAATTCATAGACGGGGGACAAAGGGAGGAGCACATGGTTACCAAGACGCACTATTACTTTTGTCAGAAACTGATAATCACCAGACGCCATTTTGGGTACCTTTCGAAGGCTACGGTGACTCTATTATTTGGAGAGTCTTAAATCCCTTCTGTGTATCAGAAGGAGGGGCAGGAAGAAAAACAAGAACCACAACAGCCACGCCAGGAGTGATTTTCAGGCTGGGCCATGTTCTCTGCATCTGGCAAGTGCCTTCTTCACTCAGATAGTGTCACCTACGGTCCCGGGTCCTGTTGGAGGTGTGCAGGCGAGAGGAAGCCACTTTCGGATGTGGTGTGTCTGCTCTCACCCTAGGTGACCTCCACGCTACAGGTAAGATTTTTTTTTAACTTTAAAAAAAAATGTATCTATTTGACCGAGAGAGAGAGAGAGAAAGTACAGGCAGCAGGGAGTAGCAGGGAGAGGTAGGAGAAGCAGGCTGCCCCTTCTTGGCCCGATGTGGGGTTCCATCCCGGGACCCTGAAATCATGACCTGAGCTGAAGGCAGAGGCTTTAACCCACTGAGCCACTCAGGAACCCCTGCAGGTAAGGTCTGCAGCCCCGTTGAAGGACATTGGAAACCCCATGGAACTTGACAGTAGGTGTGTTGGGGGGTGCTCTTCCTGCCAGTCTGCAACCTGAGGGGAATGCTGCGTTTTCTCTCTACATCAGGAGAACATTTTGAGAAATGCGCTGGAGGCGATTGTTAGCACCAGAACACGGTGTGAAGTAAACGATCCATTTGGTTGTAGTTCATTTTTGAGAAACTGCAAGCTATGCCCTTGTTGGAATGACTCAGGGGTCTGTCTGCAAATGTAGCCAGCCTTCCTTTCTTATTGGTGGGGTGCAGGTTGCTGGCTCTGAGTAAAGGTGTGAGAAGGGTGGACTTTCCTAAATCCTTGATCTGCCTGTAGGAGGGTCTGGAACTTCTGGCTTCCAGGGCACCAGGAACTTCTCAGAGACCTACCCCTGCTTACCTGCCTGCAACTCCCTCACAAACAAGATTTTTTCCCCCCTGATTTTCTCACTTCCGTTTAGAAGTTCCTATTTAGAGGTTGAGTTCTTTAAGGTTCAGGAAACTAGCTAATGTGGTCTTTGCCTCTTTTTCTTCACAGTTTAACAAGGACTTTCAGTGACTTACCCCCCAGTGGGAGATTGTAGGTCCAGAATTTGGTCAGCAGAAATAATTACGTTGCAAACAGGTTTCTTGGCGCTGCTTAAAATATCCTGTTTAGAGAGGATGATGGCTGTTGACTTTTTGTGAAGGACACATTTACCCACCAAAATTTTTTCCTTCAATTCAACCATCATCCATCCAATCATTCAACCTTTGTTGTGTGCCCACAGGGTGTAACAGACACAGTGCAGGAATAGTAGAGACATATATGAATACGATTGGTCCTGCCCTCAAGGAACTTTCTGCTTAGCTTTGGAGGTAGCACTGCCAAAACTCATGTAAGACTGTGATCTGTGTTATTTTGTGAAGTTACAGTAGTAGCAATGAAATTATTATTTCTCCCTGGGTGAGAAGGGCTTGATGGGTGTTGTGTGTTTAAGAGGAAGTGACTTTGTCTAAGATCTTGAAGAATGAGTTATCCATGGTTTGGTGAAATGTGCCTCTTGGGCCAACTGGATTTAGATTCATGAGATTATAATGGGTCACACTTAGCACTGGATTCACTAGAAGGATAGAGGACAGGAAGCTTAGCATGCCAGTAGAGAGTGTCAGAAAAGTGTTTCTTTGGACCTCAATGACCACTCAGGTTTGGGGAACAAGATTATGTTGGTGGGTAGCCAAGCTAGGATAGAAGCCCCAGATGGGCTAGTAAGAGTGTCCCATGGACATAAGTTCAAGGTTCGGAAGGCACTGCTTCTAGGTCCAAAGCACGATTTCCAGAGAAGTCCACAGCTGTGACTTCCCCATTTAGTCCTAGCTGTCAAGGGTCAATGTACCGATCAGCATTCATGTTTTCTGAGTAGTACTTATCAATTACTAAGTCAAGAAACATTTCACCTTCATCAGGTCTCCCAGGAACAGAACTGAGGGTTAAATTTGTTCTCAGAGAAGGAGAAAGGACTTTGCTAACCAGTGGCACAGAGGGATCAGCAGTATATGCACAGGTCTGGGAGTCTGAAAGAGCACAGAGAGTTCCAGAACTAGAAATGGCTTGGCCTGTGTTAAGTACAAGGTGCCAATAGAGATGACGGGAATGGTGGAAGAGCAGCAGAGATGCAGATGGGTCCAGGTGGTAGAGGGCTCAGGACACAAACTAGGCCATACTTGGCAGTTCAGAGTTTCGGCCAATTGGGAATCACTGAATGGGGTGTGTTATGATCATATCTGAATGGTAGTGATACAAAGGATGGAGTAGTGGGAAAACACACTGCAGGGAGAAACAGAAGTAGGTTGTTACAGAAGTTGAGGCAAAGGATAGGAGGACCCTGAGTTAATAGGAAAGAGGAGATAGATGTAAGAAACATTTCCTAGCTGGACTCAGTGAGTGATCAATCCCCTCCTGGGAATAAGAGCCTAGAACATGCCTGTGCATGATCAAAGGGGCCACACACTGCAAAGACTGAGAATGCACGAGGTAGGTTTGCATGGCTTGATGGAAAAGATAGAAAAATGAATTCAAATATTGAGATTTTGCATGGATGTGCTTAAGAAAATTCTAAGTGGTGATATCCAGTAGGTAAATGGAAGAGTTATCTTGGGGCTCTGGAGAGTGGTCTCACCATAGAGATAGGGGTATATCAATGATAGACAGGAATCAGAGCCACAGAAACCAATATGAATGCGATGGCTTGGAGGAGGTCTTGGTTTGAGAAGACTGAAAAACCAAGGGTGGTCCCCTTGAAAACACCAACAGTTAAAGGGCAGGTAGAAGATGGACTTGGAGATAGAGACTGTGAAGATGCAATTGGAAGGTGCTTGGGGAGGCAAATGAGAACGGGATCCAGGAGCTGGTGGAGGAGGGAGCATTCAACAATACCAGGCACGGCTTCAAGGAGGTGGGGACTCATACACTACGGACCTCCATATATATGACTTATTTTCTTCTATGCACAACATTTGCATCTGTAGACTGTCTCCCAGTATAATCAGAGTCAGTACTACCTTGAAAGATCAGATTAAAAGTGAGCCTGGGATCATTTGTGTTTAACAACCTCTACAACATGGCATTTTAAAAATTCTAATCTCAATGTCTGGAGAAGACCTGTGTTTCCAGCTATCTGCAGTTTGTAAGCCAGCATCTTTTTGTCCACAGGAGGAGGTATTTTAGGGCCTGATTTGGTATTCAGTTAATATTGTAGCACATGCTCTTCCATTACCTAGAAGCTAATGACTATCTAAATTAGTTATATGGCCCAAAGCAAAGATAAGGTGGTTAGTATGTTTGACCAGTCATTAAAGTATGTCTTTCTGGAAAAATATCCTCTCGAGTGAATTGACACCATGATGTTCTATCAGCAGTATAGCTAACCCTTATTAAAAGGTCTACTTTGAATGTCTCCCCAGGGTAATCATATAAAAAAAAGAATCAGAATGTAATATGTCGTTAGCAGAGGTTGACTTGCTGAAAAATAAGCTGGATTAGTTGAGAATTGCTACTAAAACATTTTGTAGCTTGCGAATATTACCCTGATTCTCTAGAGAATGGTAGCAATGAAAAACATGTGGAGTATGTTTTGCATCCTTAAGTTGGCATTCTTGAAATAATCAGTGATTTTTGTTCAAAACGAGTTTAATATCTCTTGTACATAAAGACCATAGCCTGAGGTCAATAAAATGTTCCATTTCTTCAGAGTTGCTTTGCTCAATTTGTTTATTAGGTAGAGTACTTGCTATAAACAAGGCACTACAAAGATGTTAGAAGTCCCGTGTAGAGCAAGTGACAACAGACTAGAGGTATCGGGAAAGGCACAGAGAGAAGTAGTGACATAAACACTGCATAAAGAAAGAAGCACCTAAGAATAATTCTGGATAACTGGGCACTGAAGAGTTTCAAGGTCAAAGTGGGCACTTCTGGCTGGGATGGTCAGTGAAATATTATCAGAGAAGGCGGCCTGCTGTGCTCAGCAGAATTCTTCTGGAAGGGGACTGCCAGTCAGTGCCCTCTTCAGCTGGTGTGTTTCCCAATGTCTCCTCTCCCACCTTCCCCTTAGAAAGGATGCCAATACTTTCTGAGCTTTCAGAATTCTTACTGTCCAGTTGAACCTGCCCTATGCATCCGGACCACATCCCTCCCTAGCCTGCTGTAGAATCCTGTTTTCTAGATGTCAACTCAGTTCAAGTGGATTTCAGCAATCCTAAAGTGACCACGTAATCCTGCCTCTCCTTAATCTTGGACAGACTGCATCTGGGGTCTGTTAACGCTTTCTGAAAATAACAAATACCAAGGTCTGAAGGACCTTTAGATCAACCTGCATTACACCTATTAAATGCCTTTTTTAATGACCATTTTGCTATTCAGATAAAGAATATTCCAATGCTTCAGACCCTATGGACTGAAACTTTGCAGTCAAAGGCCAAATATTTGTGATCTCTTAGAAAGTCCTTCAAATCATCCACTCTACCCCCTCATAGGGCAGACAGTGGCAGCAATAGAGACCACAATTTTAGATTAGTCCTCATTCATGTAGGTAGGCTTGCTTCAGAGTGATGTGCTTCGGGCTGTGCTGTCTCAGGGCTTTGGGGACCATGCTTCCAGCTGCGTTTGCTTACTGTGGTGGGCTCATCTTGAGGACTCACATGCCTTCTGGCCTGCTTCTCCCTGTAATGATGACTTCTTGAGATTAGGATTTTACTTTTTATTTTCTCACATCTGATCTACATGTTCACAGTTTCTCAAGCTAGTCTACTAAAGATGAATTGCTGGCTTTTGCCTATCTGAAAACATTATTTTGAGGAATCTTTTTTTTTTTTTGAATATAGAATTTTAGTATGGCAAATTTTTTTCTTTCAATACTTAAAGTGTCATTCCATTGTTTCCTGACCTCCATTATTTTTGATGGGGAAGTCATCCCTCATTTTCATCACTGTTCCTTGTGTATAATGTATCTTTTTTCCCCTGGAGGTTCTTTTTTTTTTTTTTTTTTTTTTAAAGATTTTATTTATTTATTTGACAGAGAGAAATCACAAGTAGTCAGAGAGGCAGGCAGAGAGAGAGAGAGGGAAGCAGGCTCCCTGCTGAGCAGAGAGCCCGATGCGGGACTCGATCCCAGGACCCTGAGATCATGACCTGAGCCGAAGGCAGCGGCTTAACCCACTGAGCCACCCAGGCGCCCCTCCCCTGGAGGTTCTTAAAATTCCTCTCTTTATCTTGAGTTTTCAGTATTTTGACAATGATTTGTTTACATATGGTTTCCTTCATATTGATCTGTTTGAGATTTGTTAGGGTTTTTGGATCTGTGATTTGGAGTTCTCATCAATTTTGGAAATTTTCCTATCACTACGTTTTCAAGTATTTCTTCTATCCCATTCTCTCTTTCATTTCCGGCTTGGATTCTTGACTGTTAGTAGGTATGTTAGACTCTGATGTGGTCCTGCAGATTCTAGATGGTCTTCTTGATTTTCATCACTTATTCCACTTTGTGTTTCTGTCTGAATAGTTTATATTCACCTCTACTCACGATCACGGATACTTTTCTCTGCTCTTTAGTCTTCTGTTAACCTATGGAAAAAGTCAATCCTGAAAACGTATTTTTTATATCTTGCACTTCCAATTAGTTCTCTTCCATGGTTTCCATCTCTCTGCTCAAAATTCCTTTTAAATAAAGCTTCCATCACTTAAAATATATATTTCAGCATATTTATCAGAGTTATTTTTAAATAATTGTTTAATAATCCTCATTCCTGTGGTTGGTTCTACTTCTATTGACTGTTTCTTTTATTGATCATGGATTGTATTTTCTCGCCTTCTTGCATTTTGCATAATTTTTCAAATTGTATGCCAGACACTGTTTGTAGAAGAACAGTAGAGACAAAATTAGGCAACATATATTTTATTCCCAGGATATGGCATGCTTCTTTTCCCTTTGAACTGTTAGAGTAATGCATAATTGAGGTGGATCTGTAATTTGTTGCAGCTTCAGCAAGACTCAGTTCATCACTGGTTTTACATATTTTGAGGGAAGAATCAGATCCCTCCAGAAGGGCTTTTCATCTTCTTATGGCCAGACTGCAGAGATCGCCTTATTCTTTATAGCCCAGGCTTTCACTTTTTAGCTATAGGAGCTCTCTGCCTGCTTTAACCCTGGGTGTGCTTTTCGTCTCTATATAGAATTCTCTTTGCTCAGCTGTGCTCTTCCTGGCTTTGTGTGCCACAGAAGATCTATATCCATCCTCTCACCTGGCCCATCCTCTCAGAGGCTTCTTCAGTGCTCTTAGTGAAGGCCCAGGCCTATGCATAGGTATTTCATTCAGCAGCCCTGCTCTGCCTCTGACCTTTGGAAGCCATTGATTTGCATTCTGTGAAGGCGCAAGGTGTACCTGTGAGGGATGTCTCTTAGTCCTCCCACTTGGTCCCCAGACTTTGGCAAACTCATCCCTTAAGGACTCTGACTCATTTTTTGACTGGGGTATCTTCAGATTCTACCATGTCACGTCAGACCGCATGTATCTAATGTATCTATTAAATGTCCTTGAAGAGTCCAGCTAGTCTCTCCTTCCTCTGCGGCAGGTTTCTCCTTCTCCTGTCAGCGGCTTTGAAAGTAGCTGTGAGTCTTTTCTCCTCTCAGAAGAGCTTGTCACCTTTAGTAATTTTTTTTTTCATTTAGTTTTCTTTCCATTCTCAGATCTCTAATGGGTTAAAAAAAAAAAACCCTGAAAATGTATAACATATTTGACTTTTTCTTTTGTTACAGTGGAAATCTAGAAAATATTTTTAAGTTTTTCTCCTTTAGTTTACTAGTTCTCATTTCTTTACTCATCCACTTGAATCTGTTTAGGTAGAAGCTTAAATGATGCTACTTACTCAATAACCCAGAAGCTGTGTGTATTAGGATTTGGAAGTAGAGTGTGCATATTAAAAGATAAGCTAGCACATCTCTGAGATGTGCCTTCCTTTCTGGAGTGGTACATGCTGGGTGTAAGGTGAGGGCTTAACCTTAAATACATATGTCGCCATACATATTGCTACAGCAGACACGTACATATAGATGCATGGAAATGCAAAGTCACTCAATGGACAGGATTTCTGGCAAGTGACTGATTGAGTTATTTCAAAGCCATCAAGTATAGAATGAGACTGAGAGAAATCTCAGGCTCCCCTCAGTGAGGAGGATGTGGTTCCCAGTTTTATGTACAAGATTCTTCCTTTCTGGGACACTCAGGCAAAATCAGAGAGTGCTGGATTCTTATTCTCCTGTTTCTGGTGTCAGAAGTAAAGCATTCTTTTTAGGGTAAAGAAATGGAATCTAGTCAAGAGACAAAGATCTGGAGCTCCTGTCTGGATTAGAGGCCCCGTATACATGCTGGCCTTCTTTCAGCAGTCTCTTCTACAGTCTAGAAACTAGACCTGTTTGTCACTGATTTCACTTTTTTCCCTCAATGTTGCCTCTGAATTAAGGAGCCTCTCTCATTATTGCTCATCAGTGTCCTGCTGCTGAGGGAACCATTAGTGCTGACGAAGAGCTGTTTCTTCAAATATGCTGGGGAAATGGCAATTTGAGAGAGATTTCTTCCATCTACACCCTTTAGTCTTAGCTATAATTCATCGATTCATTCATCAACAAATGTCATTAAGGGTAGGTTATGTGCCTGGCACCGTGCTAGGCATTTGATATACATGTATATAATATGTGCACAATTCCAGCCCATAAAGGAGCTTATAAATTATGAAATTCAGATGAATTCAGTTTAACATACATTTATCAAGTTCTCATATGTGCTAGGCATATGGCCTAATGATTAGTAAGACAGGCTCCTCTCTATAATCTTATCATCCAGTAGAGAAGACATAAAAATAATTTCACTTCAAACTCTTTAAAGTGCAGATTGCTCTGAGAATGCAGACTGCAAAGTGCTGAGCCTAATCTGGGGCATACAGGTAAGGCTTTCTGGAGATGACAATGCTTGAGATAGGTCTTGAAGGAGCCAGCCAAGAGTAACCTAGACCACTAATGCTTACTGATATCCATGCTCCTCTCCTTCCTCATTAACAAAATTTCAGTGATGTACCTGGAAAAGCACTACTTTTCCCAGTCTCACTTGTCAGCCACGAGCTATAAGCAAAAGGCTTTGGTGGGGCTTCCAAGAAGCTGCATGCTCAGAGATGGTCTAGAAATAAAGGGCCCAGGTCCCTGGTGATAATGAACGTCTAATACTGTGCCAGAATTTATACTTTCAGTCTTCCTTCATGTGAGAGGGAATAAACTTCTGTCCCTTCCTAACCTCCTTACCCTCCACTTCTTTTTATTTTTTAACAGTCAAACCTAATCATAAAGCTAAAACTGACATAATAGGTGAAGTGAAGCTGGAAAAATAGAGAAGATGGCAGGTCTGGAAGGTGGTCTGTGAAGTTTCTGGAGAAGCTGAGGCACAGAGCCATGACAAGTGAAGCAGGCACCTGTTGAGTACGGCGTGGGAGCTAGAGCATGGTGGGTCATGGGGCTGGAGCAGTGGTAGGAGGCCTCCCAGACCATACTAGGGAACATGGGCTCTATGCTGTAGACGAGTCGAGGTGGTCTCCACACCAATTTTCAATCTGAGAAAATAAGTGTGGGAAGAGTAGAGAGAATGGATTTAGAAGGGATTTGGTGTTCATAGGAAACATACAGAAACAAGACATCCAAACCCTTATAAGATAAGTAAGTCCTGGGATGTAATGTATAGCAGGGTGACTACAGTTAATAATACTGGATTGCATATTTGAAAGTTGCTAAGAGAGTAGGTCTTAAAAGTCCTCATCACAAGAAAAAGAAGGTTTGTAACTATTTATGGTGACATGTTCACTAGACTTATTGATCGTTTTGCAATACACACAAATATAGAATCATTATGTTGTACAGCTGGAAATAACAGAATGTTTTATGTCAATTCTACCTCAAAAAAAAAAAAAAAAAGGAAAAGGACACAGACTAATTAAAATACATGCAACGATGTGGTTGAATATTCCAGGAATTATGGTGAGCAAAAAGAAATAGACAAAAAAGAGTATATATGATTTCTTTTTAAAGAAGTTCAAAGCCACTGAAAACTAATCAGTAGTGATGGAAGTCAGAATAATGGTTACATCTGGCTGGGAAGACACATGGAGGAGCCTTCTGGGATGTTGTCAATGCTCAATTATTAGATATAATACACCTAGTTCGTAAGATATTCCTGTAGGAAGAGACTGGATGGGAGAGCATGGCACTGCCAGTCAACAGGCCCTAGTTCAACTGCTCTCCACCCCGTGCACTTGTATGCTTGTACCCCACCTGTAACGACAGATGAGGCAATGGAACTATTATTATTAGAATAAACAAGACCCTCACAGAAATCTTTAATCCATTCCATTTCCTCTCTAAAACCGAAAGAGGCAAGGAAAGAATTATCAAGCTGGAAAACTGGGGGGAAAAAAACATAAGTAAATAAATTAAGAAAAAATAAACTATTTACTGTGGTTTTGTCAAAAAGGGAAACTGCAGCAGAATAAGCTCTGGCTGAGAACCCGGAGATCTGGGTAGAGAGAGCCGGGTAGACTGAGATAAATGGAGGAGTGAGTGGACCCCCGGGTAAAGGGTTGAGCACCAACATAGGAACAAGCAAAGACTGCCTCCGAAGTCGGCCTCCACAGATGCTGTATTTAAGTAACTTAATTATAGGGGTATGTGTTATACCTTTGTTGGCCTTTGTTGGCTGTCATTAACTATGGCCACCACTAAAGAAGACAGGCTAGACTGGTATTGCTGTCTTGGGTAGGTTGATAGAGGCCAGAGGAGAGAAGAGGCTTCATTCCAAAGAATGAATACCTCCAGGCCCAGGGGTAGATAGCATCAGGAAGATGTTTTCCCACTGTGAACATCTGCTTAGCACTCCCTGTGGTCTGCAGAGACTAAGCCCTAAATAACAATGCTGGGTTCTTACATAACCTTGAACTGTCAACCATGATAAATACATAAAGTTCCCTTTAAATAGCAATGGTACCTCAACTCATGATGATTATATTCCTAAGATCTATGTGGAAGCATGAAAAAGTAATTAGAACATTTTTAATACTGTATAAGCTAGTATTTTAAATATTAGAGATACTCCTTCAAGACTCCTTGCATACATAAGGAATCTTCAGGCAACCTAAATAACTACTCTCCGATTTAGCTTTTTGACTTTAATTTACTTTGTCTCTTCCTGATTTTATTATGTTTGTATTTGTTGTCACCAGACTTGAGTCCTTTGTCTATGTATTTATTTATTTTTTGGGATAGAGAGAGAGACAGAGACAGAGAGACAGAGAGAATCTTAAGCAGGCTTCACTCCCAGCGTGGAGCCCAACACGAGGCTCAATCCCACAACTCAGATCATGACCTGAAGTGAAATCAGATGCTTAACTACCAGCCACTGAACCAAGAATGTGTCACCCCCAGCCTGATTGGTAGCGTAGGAGCTGCTGTGTTTGGGGGATGTAGATGTGGCGGAGCTGGACAAAAGGAGAGACTGGAATGGGGGAAGGGCTAACTCTTCCAGTTCCACAAAGTTCTGGTGAAGAATTCTGGTGGGTGGAGAATTCTAAATTAGAATCTTTGGAGAACAGTGTGGAGATTCCTCAAGAAATTAAAAATAGAACTTCCATATGACCCTGCAATTGCACTCCTGGGTATTTACCCCAAAGATACAGATGTCGTGAAAAGAAGGGCCACTTGTACCCCAATGTTTATAGCAGCAATGGCCACGGTCGCCAAACTATGGAAAGAACCAAGATGCCCTTCAACAGACGAATGGATAAGGAAGATGTGGTCCATATACACTATGGAGTATTATGCCTCCATCAGAAAGGACGAATATCCAGCTTTTGTAGCAACATGGACGGGACTGGAAGAGATTATGCTGAGTGAAATAAGTCAAGCAGAGAGAGTCAATTATCATATGGTTTCACTTATTTGTGGAGCATAACAAATAACATGGAGGACATGGGGAGTTAGAGAGGAGAAGGGAGTTGGGGTAAATTGGAAGGGGAGGTGAATCATGAGAGACTATGGACTCTGAAAAACAATCTGAGGGGTTTGAAGTGGTGGGGGTGTGGGAGGTTGGGGTACCAGGTGGTGGGTATTATAGAGGGCACGGATTGCATGGAGCACTGGGTGTGGTGAAAAAATAATGAATACTGTTTTTCTGAAAATAAATAAATTGAAAAAAAAAAAGAATCTCACCCACGAGGACCTTATGAAGCATTTCCCAAGGTACGGAGGATACAATGTGTTTTATTTACAGTTTGCTAGTTTGCTTTGTAATTTTTATTTATTTATTTATGCTTTATAATTTTTAAATATTCACATGTGGGTATGTGGATCTGCATTTGCTCTCTCAGTCCGGGTCCTCCAAATATTAGGACTGGACTTAACCATCCCCTCTCATTAGAGTTAGAGGCACAGGAGGACCAGGAGACAGGGAAAGAGAGTGAAAGAGAAAAGTATCCTCTAAAAAAAGTCAGGAAAGAAATATAGCCATTAGCAGAGTTTACAGTTTTTGGCTTACTGGAGGATTTTTTCTTTTACTCACAGATATATCTATCTATCTTTCTTTCTATCTATCTATCTGTGAGATATATATATATATATATATATAGTTTTGCAATCAGAAAAATGTTTGTTCATGAATTCAAAGTTACAAGTGACTAGCATAGTATAAGCAGTTGCCTAGACATTGTGAGGATACAAAAACCTAACCCAACCACCAAACAACAAAACCTCAATATGTGAAAGAGTTAACAGTGGAGACCCATGGAGTGGGTGAGAAGGAATGTATCCCTCCTAAGCATTTTTATTAACAGCTTGAAAATAGATATTGGTGGAGTGATAAACCAATTTTCTATATGATCTTGAATTGGAAGTCATATCAAACACAGAATCAGGATTTAAAAGCACCTTCAGCAGTCTGAAATCAGGGGCTAATACAACAAAATTAACAGAGCCAACCTTTAAAGAGTAGTATAAATCCCACTAGAATGTACGTAATAGCTAAACTGGCTGTGGAGCCCTCGCTTAAGAACAGCGGGTGTGATAAAGAGAAATAATAGTACAACGTGGCTACAGCAAATTAATCTCAGGTAACATTAATGGAAAGATAAAGCACAGGATGAAGCAGTGGATAGTTTTCCTTGCTACGCTGTAGCAAGACTTCACCTGGGTTCCATTTAATTTTAACATCGACTTCGGGAGACATTAAAAAATACTGCAGTATATGGAGAAGTTCTCTCTCATGAGAAATATTTGGAAAACCTAATCTAATGTTTTTAGCATGTTAAAAAGAATGTACGTCTTTCTGTTTGGATGAGTCTTTTCGGCCCAGTTGGTAATGTTCCGTGGATAATAATGGATGCCGCGAGGTGCAAATGTTTATTTTCATAGTAGGACTAGGATTTTCTGAGAACTCCAGAACAAGAGGAAGGTTGAGTTTAGCTTGATATAAAGAAATACACTGTAATTACTAAAATTGTTTAAATGGAACAAACACCTCTAGAGGAGAATGAGTCTTAAAGAAACTCAGTAAATGGTAACCTCTGTCCTCATCTGAGTTTGAAAAGAAAATAGAGGCAGGGAGGGTGTCACTTCTATATATGATACGGTGAAGTTGGAGGACATGTGTTATGTGCACGGACTAGTGGTTTACTGAATTCCAGAGCCGAAAAACCCACCTAAGCATAGGCAGAGCTAGATTTCCTGGAAAAATAGCAGAACCTGAGAACTGCTCCCAAGACAGAAAAGGGGGTGGTGCATTGTCAGTTGACTTTTTCCGAAGTTACCAGTACGTAATTTTACCTGTCCTGTAGAAGGGATTTGAATTATGGCTGTATCATTGACTTGTAGCCTCTGGCATTCAAGTGAGGAATAAATGGGTCACTCCAGGGATGTGTCTAGCACAGTGCCTTGGATGTGGCCAAGTCCCAATAACCCTTTGCTGTTGGATCCCTGGTGGTTATTCTCCCTCACCTTAGCCTTCCTATCCCAACCACAGATTGTCTTATTTCCCACAGTGTTGAGGGCTATTCCTGGGATTCCTTGGAGTCTGTGAATTTGGATAGGAAAAAGTTACATATTTATGTTCACTACTACCTAAAATTGAGCATTTTAAAAAATTGCAAATGTAGAAAAAATGTCAGTAGTATTAGTGGTATCTGTGACTTTGTCATAAATAAGAATCACAGATATTTTCGTATCATTTTAGGGTTGCTACAGATAGCTTAAAATATCATTGATGTTCATTATTCTTCAATTTGCAATAGATTGCATGTGACCAATGTTCTACTTGTGTAATGTAGCTGTGCACTGTGAGAACACAGGAGTTTCTTCTTGTGTTGGTGACCCAGACACATGGTGCTGTCCAGTGTTCTCATCTACAATTGTTTCTTGACCATTACGGGGAAGGAAGTGATCAAAGACAGTGTAATGTTCTCACTCTGACCAAGCAGAAAAGCTTGGGATGACATGTCTTTAAATGTCTTTATTTTATTTTATTTTTAAAGAGAAAGTCCCTCCATTCTTTTCTTTTCTTTTTTAATATTTTATTTATTTATTTGACAGAGATCACAAGTAGGCAGAGAGGCAGGCAGAGAGAGAGAGAGGGAAGCAGGCTTCCCGCTGAACAGAGAGCCCGATGTGGGACTCGATCCCAGGACCCTGGGATCATGACCTTAGCCGAAGGCAGAGGCTTTAACCCACTGAGCCACCCAGGTGCCCCTCTTTAAATGTCTTTAAATGAATGTATTTTAAATGTATTGACTTGTTATTTAATGCACAGGAAAGAAGCACATATTACAAATCACAAATTTAATGATTTTGATAACTGGATTTCTTTTGAATTTTATGTATTTCATTGTATACCACTTAAAGAATATTATTCTATGGTAATGCCCAAAATTTTCATCAAATTTCCACAGGGGTCTGAGGCACAAAATAGCCAAGAAAACTTTACTAGCAGTTTGATATTTTATACTGAGAAAATAATGAGATTTTAAGAAGTTGATGCTTTTGACACATCTGTGGAAAAGCAGAATTTTAAGAATTTAGTTGTATTTAGTAATTTTCTCTTCTAAGGTCTTAGAAGAGACCTTATGGTCAAGCCACTATTATGGAAAGAACCAAGATGCCCTTCAATGGACGAATGGGTAAAGAAGATATGGTCCATATACACTATGGCGTATTATGTCCCCATCAGAAAGGATGAATACCCAACTTTTGTATCAACATTGATGGGACTGGAAGAGATTATGCTGAATGAAATAAGTCAAGCAGAGAGAGTCAATTATCAAGTGAATTCGCTTATTTGTGCAGCATAAGGAGTAACATGGAGGACATGGGGAGATGGAGAGAAGGGAGTTGGGGGAAACTGGAGGGGGAGATAAACCATGAGAGACTGTGGACTCTGAGAAAAAACTGAGGGTTTTGGAGGGGAGGGGGTATGGGGTTGGGTGAGCCTGGTGGTGGGCATTAAGGAGGGCACGTACTGCATGGAGCACTGGGTGTGGTGCATAAACAATGAATTCTGGAACACTGAAAAGAAATTGAAAAAAAAAAAAAGGCGGGGGGGGTGCGGAGAACTCAGCTCAAACATAGAACCCAAACATTTAAAATGCCTTTCCCTGAGAAAATCCAAATATCAGTTGCCAGCTCATGTTAAACATTTTTTTTTTTTTTTGAAAGCATAAGATGTTCCTGAGGGCTCCCTACCATTGATGATGGTGATTAAAAAGGCCATTATAAATGGCTTCCAGGGAAAGAACAGTTGTAGGGAAGTCAGAGCTGCCAGGAGGCAGAAGAACCCACCGACTGTCCCCTTGGCACTTGTGGTTCCGTCACACAGCGATCAATTTCTGAGTGCACTGGAGACTTGCTGGAAGGAGCGGGGGATTCCCACATTCCGGCGCTAACTGGGACATCCCGTAATTACCATGGAAGGAGACCATGCTTCACCGTCTCACACTCTCTGTGAGGAAGTTATCTAGCATGAGAAGGAGGGGATGGAGATCGGGAGCCAGCTCACAGGAGCTGCTAACAGAGTCACTGGTCCGGGAGCAGAGGTGAAATGGCTTTGATGCAAACCAACACATGCAGTTCTAATTAGGCAGTAAGATCTGCAAGGAAGTGAGCATTATGTCTGTTAATTAACTTGGAGGATGCTGAATAGCGAGCCATCCTGAGGAAAAGCCAAGAGCACTTACCTCACCAGTGTGGTTAATTATCAGAGAACACTGTTCTTGCGGCATTTCCTACCTCGCACTTTACAAAGAGGTTATTTTGCTTTAAAAGTGTTAAAAACATGAAGTGATACTTCTTGTAGGCTATTGGCAACTTTGTGTTGGTGATGGAAAAGTGGCTGGGAATTTTATTTAGTGCAAGGTTAATGAAGGAAGAATGGTTACAGAAATGGTCTTCCCTTAACTCAGGGGCAGTGCAGAAAGACAAATTTATTTTATGTAACTTTATTTGGGGGATGGTCATAGAAAAGGTGAAAGGTTAAATTGTTTGGTGTTTTTATATAGATACTTTAAAAATATTTTTTTTTTCTGTATGATGGATGAAAAAATACGAACATTAGAAAAAACAAATAGATAAGTCATATCATTACCCATAAGCACTACTGATAACCAGAACTACCCTGATCAGGGCAGCAAATTCTCTGAGAATGTTTATGCAACTCCTTTCTTGCTCCCTAGTACAATCTGGGAGGGAACAGGATCCCCTGGATTTAGTGTAGAGGCAGAAGATGGAGACCAGTTTCTAAAATGAGAAAGGATGATATGAAAAGTAGCCTTCGAAGGGAGGATCTGTGGGAGGTATAAATAAATAATTGTATGCATCCCAGTGAACTGAACTCACAAAGATAAATTGTGTCTTAGTTCTTCTGAGGACAGGGAAATGACACTAGGCATGGGCAGATTAAGGATATCTTTTCCAAGGTTTGGGCGTTATTAATTTACTCACAAGCAGGATGACCATACGATTTACTGTTTAACTGCACGGTTTAGAGAGTGAAGGGGAGAGTATTAGCAGGTACTCCAGGACAAAGAGGCATGGCCCAGCCTGTCTTGGGCAGAACAAGATGTGTAGTTGTCATCATTTTTCATCCTATAGATGCTTATTCATGCACATTATACCTCTATTTATAGTACCACTTCCACTGGAATGTGAACCTAATGTATGGCAGGTAAATATTTTCTTATTATTACTTAGTCACAATAATGTAAGTAGATAGTCCATACCATAAAATAAATAATATTAATCATTACTATCAACCATTATTATGCTTACACATATATTAATAATTTATGAAATACTATTTTTTTTTTTTAGGGGAGAGGGAGAGAAAGAATCTTAAGCAGGTCCATGCCCAGCACAGAGCCTGATGTGGGGCTTTATCTCACAACACTGAGATCATGATCTCAGCTGAAATCAAGAGTCAAATGCTTAACCTGCTGAGCCACCAAAGGCACCCCTACAAAATACTTTTGAAAGGATTATTTCATATACTCCTCAAAATGGCTGGTAAGCCGCCTCTTCAAATATTTCTGAATGAATTATCAAATAAGCAACTAATAAGCTTTATGTAGATATACAGATATATGAATACAATGGTACAGATATAGCCATGAGGTATTATAAAAATTTAGAATATTCGTTAATAATCAGCAACAGGATTTTACTCCTGTAAATGTATTCTAAGAGAATAACCAGGTAAACTCTAAGAGTTTTAGGCAAAAAAATATTTTTTGTAAAGTTGCTTATAATAGCAAAAAAGTTTAAAGCTCATCTATAGGTAGTGCATTCAGAGCAAATTATGATATATTCATAAAGTGCAACAATGTGTAGCAATTAAAACAATTTATATATAAGATGCAACAATTTGGGTAGAAAATTAAAAATACATGTATTTGCATATGTATGTGCAGAGCATTTCTGGAATGAGAACCACCACTGAGTGGTTACCTCTAGAGTCTGTAACTGGAGACTGGAGGCCAGGGGTCACAAATCCTCATATATACCACATGATTGCATATCAGGTGATTGTCACAATGACAAAATTCAAAAAATAATATTATTATAACTATATGTATTACACATATGTGCATGAAACAGCATTTAGTAAAACCACTATGTACAAGTTAGTATGTACAATAATATGAATATTCAAAAGTTTTTCAAGTGTGGGTGTGTTTCCTAAAATGTCTAGAAAGACAAAAAATGTAGTAGTGAGTAGTGGGATTACTTCTTTGTACGTAGTACAAAGTACCTTTTCACCTCATCTGAATGTGTTACACAGTTATATTTCACCATCACAAAACAAACAGCAATGCCATTTCAGTTTTGAGAAAATGTAATGAAGGAACCGGCAGTGCTGGTTTAAGTTTTTTAATTCAGAGGGGAAGGATTTAATCCTGATGCTGCAACATTAACTTTCTCAGCATATGCTCCATCCCCAGGGAGGATGACAGTCAAGGAATCTTGTGCTGGTTGGAAAATAAGAGAGTTAGGATTTCTCTTAAAAGAAAAATTATCTTACTTTCTGGCAATTTGGTTTGAGCTGGTTTTAGGAGAGATCTGAAATCTTAAAATGTGCCACTCTCAAGGGTGGGTTGGGAACAGCAGGTGTTGGTGGGCACTCCGTTGTCCTGTGATGGTGTTGGTTTTGTTTACTAACTACTCCAGCTTGGCTGTCCAGGTGCATAGAAGGAAAACATTTCCCACTCCCTTAACATTAGACAGGCCGTGTGATTTTCTCTGGACAAACAAGTGTGGACAAAGGAGTAGGAACTTTAAGGACTGGTGCACAATTCTCTTTGTGCTTTTTCCTTTGGTGCAGCCATTCAAGTCAAAATGCGACTCCTTGTATCTGTGTCTCTGAATGATGAGGATGTGTGAAGCATCCTTGGGATGTGTGCTGAACAGGTAGCATGAGTAAGAAAACCTTTGGTTCTGTTAAGCCACCGAGATTTGAAGGAATTTATCATTACTGCAGCATAGCCTAGCTTATCCTAACTATTCCTCGCAGAGCCCAATGCAGAGCCCTAGTTTGAAAATTACTTAGCATTTCAAGATGGTGACAACCACATAGGAGCCCAGCAGGGTCACATGCCTATGCAGCTAGCCTGATGTTCCCATTTTACCACATAATAATCCTGAAAAACTGGGTCCTAATTCCTTTATTTCACATATGAGGACATTGAGAGCCTAAGCACTTTGCTAGCAGTCACAGAGTTGGTAAATATCAGAAGCAGAATCTGATTACACTGATATTATGAACACTGCTATAATGGGTCTCTTGCAGCTTGATGGATCTGGAATTTCAGGCAGAAGAAGACAAACATACCATTCCAGGAAGCAGATGAGACTTAGGGCATATTGAGTCCTTTGTAGAAAACCACATAACCAAGAGTCCTCAATAGAAGGTAAGAAAAGAGTTAAAACCAAACTCATTACATACTAAGTGAACGCTTTCTTTTGCCAGAAAGTATAATTAGTAATTTCAACCCTTTATCTGAAAGAGTATCAATAAAGAAAAGCAGGCACAGCTTTTAATTTCATTGCTATAACTAATTAGCATTAGAGAAACCATTTTCATAAGCAATGCACTAACAACCACTTGGTAACCGGAAACAAACGGATGGTGCAGCTTTCTCCATGGTAACCAGACATGGGAATGAACAATCCAGAACATCTTAGTGGGGGTCCTGGGGGAAGGGACGGAGCCTACTTGCTCATAGCAGCAGTGTGAAGAAGCAGGTCATCACTGCCCTTCTACTTGATAAACCACAAAGAATATTTGAATATTCAAGTCAAGGCAGTGTCTTGAACAAATACATTCATACCACTACTGGAAGATTTTGAATGTATTCCTTAAAAGCTATACAAAAGGTGTAAAAGCTGTTGTCATGAAAGGCTCATCCAATGAAAATCACAACATTTTTCTTTAAGAATTCCTATTCCCTTTCTACCTAATAGTTCCTTCTACTTGATCCCCCCGGTGGGGGGGGGGGGGAGCATGCATGGGGTAACAGAAGCTTCAGGAAATGGATAAGAAACTGGGCTCAAAACAGTCTAGGCAGTGGATTAGGTTTTTACAAAAGGCAGCTGTCACTTAACTATGGGTTTTAGGATCTGAAATCTATCATTCTATTTGATCTCTTTATTATTGTTATACCCTAGAACACATGAGTGAAATAGCTCAAATCCTATGCTGTTTTCTTCTCTTTTCATAAAAACATAGTTTGGGTAACTTTTCAAAGAAGGGAACCAAGGAAGGGGGAAAAGAAGGAAAAAGAATACAGTTTGTTACAGTTCCTTTAGAAAATTAGTGGGGCTCTGGTAAATTAATATGTTCATTTTGGAAGAAAGTGCAGCAATATTATAATTTACCAGGGATGGATTTGACAGGCACTTAAAATGGAAAAGGTAGGTGATTTTCTTCCTTCCTTCCTTCCTTCCTTCCTTCCTTCCTTCCTTCCTTCCTTCCTTCCTTCCTTCTTTGTTTTAAAGATTTTATTTATTTATTTGACAGGCAGAGAGAGAAAAGGGAAGCAGACTCCCTGCTGAGCAGAAAGGCTAATGCAGGGCTCGATCCCAGGACCCTGAGACCATGACTTGAGCTGAAGGCAGAGGCTTTAACCCAGTGAGCCACCCAGCCACCCCAGAAAAGGTAGGTGATTTTCAAAGAAATACTTTACCCCAATTAAAATGAACAAACACACACATTTTTGTAAACTGTATAGTCCAAGAGATAATAACATGAAACAAAAACAAGCATTTAACTCATGTTTCCCAACTAGATTCATGTCAAATTATAAATTAAAATTTCATGGCTCGAGTAGTCATTTTAGGAAGTTTATGACATAACATTTCCTAACTACTGCCTAATGTTGACTGTTTAAAGAATATTTGTCAGGATGCTAATATATTAGGTTATGTTAGGATCAAAATAATTTCCTTCAAGGAGCTCATAGAAGGAAAAAACTGGGTCCTAATTCCTTTATTTCACATATGAGGAATGTGACATTGTCCCTACTATTGAGGTCAAGAAAACAATAGTTACGGATACAAACACGAGTATATAAGTGAATAATATGGATGAGTATTTTAAGAGAGAAAGCTAGCCATCAGAGAGATTAGCTAGCTTGAGAACTGGCTTTTAAATACCTGTTTTCTTTATCTAATTTTGGATATCTTAGGAAAGAATTTGGATAGGGTACAACTGCACATCACAGAGGCAGGGAAGCATGAAGAATGCCTTCTGTGGTACCATTAATTCCCTGCAAGTTAGTCTGATTGTAGCGTATTTGACTTAGTTTGAGTCCTTGGCTCTCCTTGACCATGAGGCCAGGATGGGGATAATGATCCCAGTTCTGGCAGTGTTTCTGGCTTTTTTATCCCCCCACAAAGGTTAATTGAATTTTCATAAGCGTTTCGCAGAGGTCTTCCACAACTTTTTGGTATTAAAACAAAAGGCGATCTTACAACAGCTTTAGAATATGACTTTCATAAGCACTTCAGGAGTTGAGCTTAGATTTCCAATAAGAGGCACATTTAATGTTTTACAGTTTCTGCGAATTTCCAGAGGCGTCCGCAGCACCTTCGCTGAATTTGATCACAGAGTCTGGCAGTTCAGCATCGTTTGTTCTCCTTCGGCTTCTTTGAAAGTTTGAGAGGGAATTTGGTTTCGTGAGGGAATGCTAGAGACCAACAACGTTCATGGGGTTGTCAGCAGTTTCTACATGTTCAGCAGGGAAACGGTGTTTCTGATTTGTGACAGTCAATAATTCGGTTTTCAACAGGACAAAATAAAACCAAACCCAGACGCTGAGAGTTATGTGACGTAGAGGTATTTTCAGAGCTGCGTATTAATTGCCTGGACAGTCTTTGTTTTTAAGATCTACTCTGAAGCACTTCTTGGGACGCCTGGGTGGCTCAGTGGGTTAAGCAGCTGCCTTCGGCTCAGGTCATGATCCCAGCGTCCTGGGATCGAGTCCCACATCGGGCTCCTTGCTCTGCAGGGAGCCTGCTTCTCCCTCTGACTCTGCCTTCCACTCTGTCTGCCTGTGCTCGCTCTCACTCGCTCTCTCTCTGACAAATAAATAAATAAATAAAATCTTAAAAAAAAAAAAAAAAAGATCTACTCTGAAGCACTTCTTAATAGTTGTACAAATGTTTCCGAGGGCTCCATTCCAGCCTCCCCTGAAAACCATGATAAAGATCGAGCATGTTTGAAAGATTTGTCATGCCTAAGTACTAATTAGCCCCAGGGTGCTTGCCTCAGCATCCTGTCAGACTTCTTCTAGAAGGTTAGGGAAGGGGTAATAGCCAATAGCATATGGACTTGCATTAATTTTCAGCACAGAAACCCGTGGAACGTCCACAGAATCCACTAATCTTTAACAAGTTACAATTCTATCCTCCCCTCAAACATCACGCCCCTGAAGGGGACACACACATTAATGTTTCTCTCCCCTCCCATAGATGGCACATTAGTAGTTCAAATAGGCTATTACTCATTGTGACCTCTTTTACTCACGCCAGAGGGCTTGGGAGTGGCATATTAAGGTCACAGCAGGATTTGAGTGAAGAAAAGTTTTCTGGCTCTAGCACATGGCCATTTTCTGAATGCCTGTAATTGGCTTTCAAACTACAATCCTATTGCGATGCTGAAAACACTGTAAAGCCCCAGGTCTTCGGCAGATCTGCAGAATGGCTTTGTCCTTGTTATTTGTATCATTCTCATCAGCACGGATACTGACTGACAGGCACTAAGCATATTACACGTCAAGCTGTAAGCATCCTGAACTGAAGGCTCAAGGAGACATCAGTCAGTCTGACTGTCAGAATAACCCTGTTGTGTGAGATAGTCTTGGGGTTTGCTCCTTTTAGGGATGAAATGACTGGGGTCCGTGAAGCTGGTGGGGCAGAGAGAGTCAGACCAGGACACAGGAGGCCCAACCCAGGGCTTCTCAACTTTGGCACCAGTGATGCTTGGGGTAGGACAGGTCTTCTCTGTGGGAGCTGTCCTGTACATGGTAAGAGGTTCAGCAGCTTCCCTGGCCTCTACCCACTAGATTCCAGACGCATCCCTGCAGATGTCCTCTGGGACACAAAATGGCCACAACTGAGAACCACTGGTCTGACACAAGGCTCTCTGCTCTTGGCCACGTGGTTCCATGGCCGGCCAGTTTCTTGGATCTGACTGGTTCTTTCTCTCCTTGAGGGAAAGCTCAGGCCATACTAGCACAAGTGGGAAAAGAACCCACTAGACTGGGTTATGGGTAATTTCACCAGGGCATGCACATTTGCCAAATCCGAACTTTAAGAATAAATTTGCATAGGTGAGTATGACATTTTCAGTAGATCAACCTTTATGCTATATAACAAATCTGTTAATGTTTTTGGAAGTCTATTATGAACTGAGTTAGCCACTCAAATGACCACAGCCTCAGGTCTTTTCATGAAAGAAATTTGACTTAGTTCAGTAGGCTAGGAGAGGTAGGCAGAGAGCACTTTTTATTTCCTGGTTATACTAGTGGTTGGTGGATGATAAAAACTGTGTAAAGGTATCTCCATCAGCTAATTCTTATAATTTTCCCATTAATTCTCTCTTTAAAATAAAACCTGTGTCCTGTTTTCCTATTTCCCTCTTTCTAATTAATTTCTGCTCTCGTGTGCATTCTATAATGGACAACATTCTATAATGGACAACACGAATACTCACACCAGGCCGGTTTCCTAATATAATAGTTGTAAACAGTAACAAATGCAGTCATAAATGAGATGATTTCTATGTATCATAATTAAAATACATTTGCTTAAAATTCACAGGCCACCTTGCATTTCCCCCCAAGCCACCACAATGTACACAGGGTGGGGTCAATGTTTCGAGGAGAATGAGGGCTTTTAAATTTCCGACGCAGGATATGTAGACAGAGATTCCTACCTGTGATGAATTAGTTAGAAAGCAATACTTCTACCGCTTGATACAATAACCCTCCCAGGACCCTGAGATCATGACCTGAGCTGAAGGCAGATGCTTAACTGTCTGAGCCACCCAGGAACCCAGAATAGGTAGAGTTCTTTTAAAGAACTCATTTTGCAATTTCAGGATGCTCTTCATGAAACCAAAACGTAAGTCCAAGTTTACACAACATCATTCATTTTAGCTTCTGTAATGTGTGTGTATGTTGTTTCTGTTATACTTTATAAATAATTCAAACTACATTTGAAAATGAAGTAGAACTACATCCATGCAGCCCTGAGATTTTAGGAACATATTCTGACCATCTTTAAGTGAATACAACTTTTTGCATACAAGATGAGCTAGAGGACACAGAGTAGAGAAGTCGTGGCCCAGAGCCACACGTTGGCAGGACAGAAATCAAGATGTAGGTCTCTGCCTTTCAAACTCGTGCCCTTTTGGGTTCACACTGCCTCTGTTATTAAAGCACTTAATTTATGGGCACAAAAAGCGAAACCTCAGGGATACTATTAGCAATTTACTATTTCCAGTTCTTTTGGGAATCTGTTAATTGCCCTTTCATAAATGCTGCTCATTATGATTAAGACTTTGATTAAATGTAGGAGTCTAGAATTTATATAACATTACAGACATATTTCATATGAATTTAAAGCACCAAGCAGCACAAACTGTGCCTTCAAATTTTTCATCATTAGAATACGCACTTCTCATCAATCAAAGGAATTTTGGAGAAACTGCACTCTGTTACCATGACCTGATTTCCCCCTCGAGAACTTCTAGCCGGATTAAGGAGAGCTCATATTTAAAACAGTAAACATTGGTGTGCAAGTAACAGTTCAGAGGAAGTGGGGGTCAGCTTCACGGAGGCCCGGAGCACTGGTGATGAAGGGGTGCGGATAACTGAGTGACAGGGAAGGAGGCGGCTATTCTGGGAGAGAGGCACTGGCAGCAAGAAGGGCTGACATTTACGGACTGGTGGCTGTGACAAGCATGTGTGAAGGGCTGGACGTGGGGAATGCTCAAGGCACTTCTGAGTTAAGGACTGTCGCTTGGCTCTTTCACAGAAGAAGACGGTGGGGCATAGAGCACCAACGATACAACTGCTGAATGAAGGTCTGGGGACCCTCACCCAGGTCTGCTGACGTCAGAACCCACTGGCCATCTATTCTTCCCTGCTGCCGCCCAGTCACCCCTGAGCCAACCAGACAACAGACGCTCATGGGGAAGGAAGCTTCTGGAACAAAGAGCATGTGCTGAGAAGGTACTGACACAGGCCCGGAGGGCCAGAAAAAGGATTTTAGACTGTATTCTGAGGTTCTATGATTTTATAGTGCATCTTACTCAGGTTTTGATGGTTATTTAGGTACAACAATGCTTTAGGCTCACAACTACAAACAAAGGTTGGTTGAATAATATTAAGTATTGACTACTAATACAAGATATATATATAGGTATATATATACATACACACACACACATACATACATAGATATAATTTACTTATGGGGTAGGGACTAGGCCTATGTCTCATTCATTCAAAAAAAGTATGTCTTGAAGCCTGAAACCTGAATGCAGCATGGCCGCCGGTGTGAGGAGGGTCCATGTGTGAGCGCTCAGTAAATGAATGAGTAAAACCCCCTCCTCCCCTCCTCTCCTTCTCAGCGCCCTCCTATCTCCTTCATCTCCATCCTTGAAGCGAGTATTTACTGAACGCCTCCTGAACTTCCACGAATAAAACGGACGAGTTCCTGTTTCCAGGAAATAGTGGGAAGGGAAGACAAGCAATGAGGCAACTTGATACATAATCTAGTTCTAGTTGATTACAAACCTGATGAAGCACACTGGACTGGATATGGGCTGGGCTGTGTCACCATGGGGGAAGGGAGACACCTGTCTCGGGAGGCAGCGCATGAACAGAGAGTCAGAGGGCAGAGGGGGTTAGAGAGCCATGCAAAAACCATGGAAAGATATTCCTGGAAGGGAGAGTAGAGACCTTAAAGAGAGGACATCTCGGGTTCCTTTAAGGACACCATGAGGGAGCCGGTGGGCTTGGAGCACTGACATCAAGTGGAAGTGCAAGGGACAAGGACAGAAGGTCAGGTCACATAGGTCTTTGCAGAATGTGGGAAGGACTCTGAATTTTGTCTTAAGTGAGGGGAAAGCTGCTGGAGTCACTGGTTACTGCAAGGTTTAAACAGAATTCAAGGCATGTTCAGGAAGGAATAGAGAAGAAAGTGGAGACCAAGGAGGAATTTCTGACAGTGAACCCCGAGAGATAAAAGAAGGCGGACTATGCGAATAAGAATAAAAAGTAAAAATACAGGAGGAAACTGAATGTTGAAGAGACGTGGGGGTGGACGGAAGGGGAAGGCAGTCCCTCGGCGAGGAGGAGGCCCTTCGCTAGCTCTGCGTGATCACCTAAGTCATCGCAAAGACAGAGTCCAGGTGGGAGGGCTCTGGCAGAGAGACAGGGAGGAGAAGGAAAAGGGGCTGAGGGCTCTAACAATTAACACACCATCCAAAAAGGATCTTAAAAATCAAAGCCACTCGCGGTACCTCATTTCCAACACACACTTTATTGTCCTCTATAGCTTCCTTCTTTCTCACCTTCCTTTAAGACAAAGAACTTGGGTTATTTATACTTTTTGTCCTTTAGTTTGTCAGTAAAGTGACTATAGTTCTACAAAAAAAAAAAAAAAAAAAAATCAGGGCAGTGCAATCATAAAAAAATAAATGGCTATATTTTAAAATGGGCTATATAATAGTAACTAGGTTTATTATACTTATATATATTTTTTATCCTTGTAGGTATCAAATCTATGAATTATTAATGCAGAGATTCCTGGACTGTCATTATTATGACATTTCTGGCATATTTCCTTGTTGAATTGTCAAGATTTGGTTTATTAGCCCATGGACGACAGTGTTTTTAAGGGAAAGAAACACTTTTAAAACCCAAACTATTACACGCAGGCTTCCCTCCAGGCTCTGCAGGAACGCCCCACTTCTTTGCTTGACGCTGATTATGCTAACACCAAGCTCTGGATTCATTCGAGTTCCAATGGCTCCTGCCGTACTGCTTCCAATTACTTGAAGCTGGGCATCCAATTCCCTCAGAACCTCCTCAGTTCTGTTCACCCATCTGTTACTGTGGTGGCATTAAGCCCCAGAAAGAAGGTAGCTGTGCAAAATTCCAACTTAATGTAGCATCAAGAGAAGCAGAGGCCAGCAATTACCATACAATGACAAAAATATTTACTTCCTCTAGTCAGGTTGAAGGGAGGAGAGAAACAGACAGAAATAAGGAGTGTCCACGGCCACGAAGACTGCGGGATGTGTGGCCGATCGAGAGAACTACATTTGGGCTGGTTTCTTGGTACAAAGAACTCACATTACAGGAATCTGCCGGTCTATTCATCTATGTAGATCTCTTCACTTTTGAGAGATGTCATCGGCTATGTTTAGGTGTCATTATTGATATGGTATGTGGCCCATTACTAAGTCTGTGAAATGATTTGGTCCTTTCAGTTTTCCGTGCATGTTGGGTGGGGTGACTCCAGGACTTGGCCAGGTGACCCATGCACTTCCTTGCCCCAGGCTTTCAGGAGAGCTCTGTGAACCAGATATAGGACATGAGGGAACATCAAAGGGTGATTTTTGGGCTGACTCTACTAGACCCGGTTTCCATTGCTAGAATGGTTTCCATTGCTGCAAAGGGGGCAGGGTTCCAACTGTTGGTGTGAATTTGAGAAACAGATGCTCTCGGGGAACAGTGCACTAGGGTGAAGACTTGGGACATCCTTCAGTCTCTGTGCCTCAGTGTCCTCCCCTAGCAGGACTGGAGCACCGGCTGAAGACACGGACTTCCAAGTGGCCCAGTGAGGCTGGTCCCATTGTTATCCCCTTTGACCAATGAAAACATCCGTCCTCAGAGAGGCTTAAGCTATTTGCCCCGCATCAGGCATCTAGCAAGTGGCGGAGCTACAATTCAAGCTCCGGAAGAAGTCTGGCCCCAGAGCCCAAGTTCCTCACTGTCACCGGACTGTGCCTTTCCCGAGAGAAGCCACTCGCTGCGTAGCTCAGTGCTTCCTCACTTGATAACGGACAGACAGGTAAGTAGAAGGACCAAGGAGGAATGCAGGACAGAGTAGTGTATTACAGTGAAGAAGGAGGCGGCAGGTCCTCTCTCTAGAGGAAGCGCAGAAAGGGCCGGGGAGGGACACTGATAACCTTGTCGCACGTCTTTTTTGGGGTTGACTCTGCCTGCAACGTCGTGGGGTGAGACCGAGAGGTGCACGTTCACAGAGAAGCAAAAGCGCGTGAGCTCCACCTCCTCCCTCGCAGAGGAGACGGTTTCTGTCAGAATGATTAGTTAGAAGCCAGCAGTGAAGTCCCTCAATTAGCATGCCTTCAAAATGCCATATGTAAGTGACTAATGAAGTGACAGCCTGAAGGCAAGAACACAGGGCTCACTTGGAAGACAAGACAAGAGCCTGGGGACGCAGAGCCACTCAATCAACTGTTTGTAGCGCGGTAAAGGCTCCACCCACAGAACCAAACAAATGCTTCTCCCCCGATCATGGAGACAGAGATGGAAAAATAATTTTTGACAGCAGTGTCTGATGTAGTGGATGTTTGCCGACGCAGCCTGTACTTAGTTTTATACCAGATTTAATAGAAAATTTTAAACTTTCATAACCACTTTGTAGTTTGCAAAAATGCGTGATACACACACACACACACAGTAAAAGCCACCCAGGGGGCAGAGAAAATGCACTCCAGAGATTCACGGGAGAGACCATGGAAAGGAAAGTCCTCTGCTGGGACTCGGTCCCAGTCTGTCAACTCTCCCCTCAACTCTTTGCCTAGACACTCCGCCCAATGGGGTCAGGGTTCATGGTCTTGCTTAACTCCCTCTTCACCAAGCACCTGGACGTCTGCGTTCTTCACTTTGAAAGGAGCCAATCCAGTGTAGCCAACTTCAGTCCCTCATGCGTCTGCATATTTTTTTTTTTAACTTTTTATTTTTTATAAACATATATTTTTATCCCCAGGGGTACAGGTCTGTGAATCACCAGGTTTACACACTTCACAGCACTCACCAAAGCACATACCCTCCCCAATGTCCATAATCCCACCCCCTTCTCCCAAACCCCCTCCCCCCAGCAACCCTCAGTTTGTTTTGTGAGATTAAGAGTCACTTATGGTTTGTCTCCCTCCCAATCCCATCTTGTTTCATTTATTCTTCTCCTACCCACTTAAGCCTCCGTGTTGCATCACCACTTCCTCATATCAGGGAGATCATATGATAGTTGTCTTTCTCTGCTTGACTTATTTCGCTAAGCATGATACGCTCTAGTTCCATCCATGTTGTCGCAAATGGCAAGATTTCATTTCTTTTGATGGCTGCATAGTATTCCATTGTGTATATATACCACATCTTCTTGATCCATTCATCTGTTGATGGACATCTAGGTTCTTTCCATAGTTTGGCTATTGTGGACATTGCTGCTATAAACATTCGGGTGCACGTGCCCCTTTGGATCACTACATTTGTATCTTTAGGGTAAATACCCAATAGTGCAATTGCTGGGTCATAGGGCATATTAACTCGACCAACCCTGGTTAATGGCTCAATCCCTGTTTTGCACAGAGGACCTGAATGAGAACTGCACTCAGGACCTTTGTCATCTCTCCCTCTTTGTCCTCTTCGAACGCAATTCAGATTTCAACCTTGATCTGTGTGTCCTGAATTGCCATTCTAATTACCCAAGTAAAAGCACATTTGCTTTAGTTTCCAGCGAATTCTTTCTTGGTCGACACTCAAAACATTTGATATCTGTTTGCACATGGAGGCATCAGGTTGAGCTGAATTTCTAGTTTTTTCGTCTGGTTCATGGTCGAGTAACGAGATGGGATCACACGTGCCGACGTCGTGTTAGGGCTCTAACGTATCATCCGATTTAAGCGATACGACGATGCTCTGCAACAGGCACGCTCACTCCCGTCTCACGGGAGAGGAAACGGGCTGGAGAGCTTCCAGTGACACGCACGAGAAAGCGGAGACGTATTTGAAGAACATTCAGCTTCTGGTGGACGTGGAGGATCTGTGTCTGGGCTCTGCCCCAGCCACTTGCCTCCCTCCCCCCTCCCCTGCTCCTCTCTCTCCTCTGCTCTGTGGCCTCTCTTCTTTCCTCATTTGCATCTGAAAGCAATTCTTACAGTTTTAGCAACCGGGGTTGAAGCAGGAGGTGACCCTTCCCCGGAGTCCTTGGCTCTTTCTGCTCCTTGCCCCACTCTGACTCTGTTTACATTCGTCTCCCTTGTACACTGTAAGATTCCGGAGCAGTGCTGTCCAAGAAGAAAGAAAAGGAGAGCCACGTAGGTCACTTAGAATGTTCTGGTACCCACAGGAGAAAAGTAAAAAAAGCAGCACAGATGAAAATAATTTTGGTAATAAATTTTATTCACTCCAGTATATAAAAATATGAATTGACCCTCAGTCTTTGTAATTGGTTTGTGCTCTATATGGACGACTCATTTCCACTTAGATCAGCTACATTTTAGATGTTTAGGAGCCACACACAGCCAGGGGCTACTGTGAGAGCACAGTCCTAGAGGGAAGGAGACTTTGGTTGCTCTCCTGTCTGACAGCATGGTAAGGCTGCTGGCTGTCCTCCTGATACTTGTTCTTTGCTTTTGTTCCGTATTAGAAGCCCTAATTGGGTGCGTGGCGGTCAGGTTAGAGGCTGCATTCCGGGCCTCCCCTGGAGCTCATGTACCCCGTGACTGGAGCTGGTCATTGGGATATAAGCAAAAGTGAAGCAATTTCCGGGTTTTTCCCTTAAAAGGAAATGGGTGTGCCCTCTCCTTCTCTTTCTTTCTCCCTCAGGCTGATGCGTAGATGTGCTGGAAGCTTTCTTTATCCCTGGAGAGGAGGGTACATTTGAGGGAGAGCCCAGTAACAAAACCCAAGGTTCTGTGTTTCTTTCAATACAGAGCCACGGGGAGTCCTGTATCTCTTATGGGGACTGTCACCCAAGAGAAAAAGAAGCATCTCTTTCTCTTTTTAAAAAGAAGACTGTATGTATTTATTTGAGAGAAAGAATGAACGGGGGGAGGAGCAGAGGGAGAGGGACAAGTAGACTCTGCGCTGGGTGCAAGCCCAACATGGGGCTCACACCCACAACTGAGATCATGACCTGACCTGAAAGCAAGACTCGGATGCTTCACTGACTGAGCCACCTGGATGCCCCCAAAGAAGTATCTCTTTTGTTTACTCACTGAATTTTATTTTTGACAGTGATTTTAATTTACTCGCATCATTTCTTAAAACTGGATTCCCTGCCTCTTAGTAGGACTATATCGAACTATTCATTGGTCTCAGCCCAAGCCTGCTTACCAGGGTAAGTAGGATGTCTTACTTACAGCTAGATGTCTAGCTGTCCTAAGATGCAGCAACATCCCCATTCCATGCCTCCACGATGCCCTGAGCTCTCCCTTTTTTAGCATTCATGCCTGGGCTTACTGAATGAAACTGTCCCAACTAGGCTGTAAATACCATGAAGGCAGGGACCACTTGGAGCTCGGTACAGAAAAGTGTTCCATATTTCTGTTGAAAGGATAAACGTAAATCCATGGGATTAACATGTAAGTAAAATTCTCTTGCTTTTCAGGGTTCGATGGAAATGTCTGATCTTGTTCAATTTGTCTGGTCATACTAGAGAGCAGCAGAATGGTGTTGGCACACAGGGGAATGGTTGGGTAGATGGATCTAGCTACCCAAGTTTTATGTGCGTTAAATTATGTCCCTCAAAAAAATATGTTGATGTTCTAAATTCTAGTACCTCTGAATGGGATCTTATTTGGAAATAGGGTGGTTGCAAATATAACCAGGTAAGTTAAGAAACATCATACTGGAGTAAGGTGGGCCCTAAATCCAATATGGCTGGGGTCCTCGTAAGAAAAAGAGAGAAAGAGAGGGAGAAGCTGGTCCTTTGATGATGAAGGCAGAGATTGGAGTGATGCATCTGCATATCAAGAAATGCCCAGAATCAGGGCGCCTGGGTAGCTCGGTTGGTGAAGCATTTGCCTTTGGCTCAGGTCATGATGCCAGGGTCCTGGGACTGAGCCCTGCATTGGCCTCCCTGCTCAGTGGGGAGCCTGCTTCTCCCTCTGCCCCTCACTCTGCTTGTGTTCTCTCTCTTTGAAATAAATAACTGGAATCTTTAAAAAAAAAAAGAGAGAGAGAAGAAAAGAAAAGAAATGCCCAGAATTACCAGCAAACACCAGAAGCTAGGAGAGGCAAGGAAGAATTCTCCCCAAGGGTTTTAGACGATGCATGGCTGTTGGCACTTTGATTTTGGACCTCTATGGGCCTCAAGAACTGTGACAATAACTGTTTGTTGTTTGAAGCTCCCCAGCTTGTGGTATGTTGTTACAGCATCTTAACAGCATGTTAACAGACCTGTTTTGCACATCTTTCCCTCTTAGGTATGTGTAGAGCCTCTGGCTGGGGTCAGCTCATGTTCTGAGGCAAGGGGGCATTTCTGGCTGGTGGCCTATGGGATGGACACTTGCCAGATCTCTACCACCGCCAAAGTGGATCTTCAGACAGGTAAGGAAATACTCCTTTGCCAAGGGGTAAAAGGTACTTGTACCCCTAAAGGCATGTTCTATGGGGAAGGGGGAACAGAGAACAGGGTGTCCCCGCTACGGGGAGCAGGAGGGACAGAGCCATTCAGCTCACACGGGTCCACAAAGATTTCTCTTTCATGAAAGACCTTTCTGGCAAAGGCTCTGCTCTTAAAGAAAAAAAAAATTCTTGCTCTTTAGACTTGAACAGAGAATAAATTAGGAGAGGTAACAGAGGTGTATTACTTTTCTTTGAAGCTCTGTATTCGCAATGAAAAGAAAAGAATCGAGGCTATAGTTCTCAAGTCTGCACTTGTCTGCAGTGGTTCTCTCCCTCTCTCTCTCTTTTTTTAAGTAAAGTATTTCCCCTTCCCAGGCGGCATACTTTGCACCACAAAGTATTTCTGGCTGCTGCTGCTTTCCCTCCTCTCTCAATTTGGAAGGCTAACTCAATGACCCCTTTCCAGTTGACAGAATTCACATCAAAAGCGAATGATACGAGGCCAGGATTTCGCTTTCCCTGTTGCCAAGGTGGGAGCGGACACCGCAGCAGTGGTAAGTCGCTGTGATGGCCCCAACCTTTGCCAAGGTGAACCTTCCCCTCGTGCCTCAGATATAAATGCTTGTGTCTGATGCTTTTCGATTATTTTCCCTTAAAAGAAATACTTTAATATACTTAGTTCAAATTGTGTGATGATAATTAGGCTTCTAAATCTGATTTAGAGCCATGATGGAAGAAACCTTTGTTTCCACGAGGAGCTAGTTATCGTTCAATAGACGGTCTAATTTTCCGTAGTAGGAGGACTCCTATCAGAAACACTGAGACTTGCCTCCTTTCGTTAGTTATTTATAAGGCTCTTATTAGACTGGTTAAATTCGCACAGGAGAAAGAGATAAGTTATTGTTAATCAATTTCAAATCTAATCTATCCATTACCTAGCTGATAAAGAACTACATTCACCAAGGAGATTTTGATTCAGGTTGCAAATCTCGGTCGTGTCATGGAGGACACTAATTGATAAATGGAATGTTTAACTTTTTGAAAAATTAGTGTTTGAGTTCATCATATTTGTTTCAGTGTTCCTTTCCTCAAAAATCCCATAATAATCCCTCCCTCCATAGCTGATAAAAAATAATCAGTGGAAAAAAAAAAAAAAACAGGGTGCCTGGGTGGCTCAGTGGGTTAAGCTACTACCTTCAGCTCAGGTCATGATTTCAGGGTCCTGGGGTCGAGTCCCGCATCAGGCTCTCTGCTCAGCAGGGGGCCTGCTTCCCTTCCTCTCTCTCTGCCTGCCTCTCTGCCTGCTTGTGATCTCTCTCTGTCAAATAAATAAATAAAATCTTAAAAAAAAAAAAGAAAACAAACAAAAAAAAGATCAGCGGCTTCGAGTTCAAGTTGCTCCTCCCACAGCCACACCTGACCAGCTCTGGCAGACGCTAACCCCGCTCAGCAGTGTTCTTGGCTTTCTGCTCTAGGACAGCTCATGGGATGGTGGCTTCGTCTCACCCCTTTCGAGTCAGATGAGGCCAAGTGACAGGTTTGGCCAAGGAAACAAGTGAGTGGAATGGACACAGGTGGCCTGCAGGCCGGAGCCTTTAATGGCTGGTGCTCGTCTCCCTGTCCCTCCTTGGCTCCTGCTTCAGAGGCTGAGACACTCAGGGTGCTGTGGTTGTCACCAGCAGACCCCTGACTGGGAGCGAGGAGCAGCAGGACTCCCTGCCAACCCACGTGGACATGTCTCATGAGCAAGGAACAAACCTTTGCTGTTCCAAGCTACTATAATTTTGAGGTTGTTTGTTACAGCAACAGACTTCAGTCTATACTAAGATATCAAGAAATCTTTTTTTTTTCTTTTGAAATTTCAGCAGACAAATTCTATTTTAGTCCAAAGGTCCCAACTGGATCTCGACCGGCGCATATGTTTTGCTTTATTTTGGCCCAAAGAGTGTTTTAAAAGAATAAAATGCAACATTTACAAATTAGGAGACTACACATAAAATTCTGAATTTCCCTCGATACAGTGAAGAAGTAGGAAGCTCCAGCACCATTATTTCACCACAAGGGGGTCATTGGTTGCCATTTGTCATGATACATACCCGTCTGTTTCACTTAGAGAAAGATTTCTCTGTCACATGTCCCTATCAAAAGTGGAAAAATATAGACAGAGAGGACTTTTTTTCCCTAAAAGTCAAGGAAAGTGTGTTTCTTGGTGGAATGCGTAATATTCCTAAGTGTTGAAATAGAAACCAGGTTGAACTGATGTTTTACAACCCTTATGTTACTCACTTCTGTTACTTGTTGCTTTCTCTAAGCTCTAGAAACTGTGACACCTCTTTAGTCCCTTTCACAAACTTCTATGGCTTGGTTTCTAAAGATGTGGTCTCTGAACCAGCTGGACCCAAGTTAGCTGGCAGGCTCTGAGACGTGCAGATTGTGCGTACCATCTCAGACCTACCGAATCAGAGTTCACGGCAGAGGTCCCAGTAATCTGTGGTTTTCATAAGTATCTCCTTCTCTAGGACAACTCTTAGGTACATCAAAGTTGGGGAATTGAACTAGCGTCCTTATCTGTGGAGGAAACGTTCCAAGACCTCCCAAATCCAAATGCCTGAAATCATTGTGGATGGTAAAAACCCTACATATACTACATTTTTTTTTCTAGGCATAAATACCTATGATAAGTTTAGTTTATAACCTGGGTATAGTAAGAGATTACTAGCAATAACTAATAATAAAGTAGAGCACTTGTAACAATGTTTTGTAATGCAGGTTCCATGAATGTGGTCTCGTATACACAGTAACTTATCATTCTGTCCTCAACGTGTGAGGATGTGAGATGATGACGTGTCCGAGTGAGGAGACGAAGGGAGTCGCATGACGCGTCTGTCACGATACAGTGTCAGGTGCTAGGGACCTTCCAACATGACATCATTTATCTGAACTGATAAAGAATTTTTATTCTCTTCTAGGTTTAAGAAACCATTTAGGCAGTAGAATTTCAATGCCAAAATACTGATTTCTGAAATGGTGGAGAGGAACCCTGAAACACACAGGAACAGTGAAACAAAGTATTTGAAACTGCAACTTGAGATAAAGACCAGCTGAGCATCAAGTTGTCTTCTGAATGTTCCCCTCATTTCTCTTTCACTCTTGCTCATGCTGCGTCTACCAAAAGTCCTTTCTCCGAGTCCTTTTATTGAAATCTTACCCATCTTTAATATGAAAATTAGCAATGATCGCTTACTCTCGTCTAAACTCTATTGGGTCAAAACTGTCTTTTTTCCTTTTAATTTTTTAATAGATTTAGTTTTTCAGAGCAGCTTTATGTCCAGAGCAAAACTGCCCAGAAGGTACCGTGTTCCACAAACCCCCGTCCACACACACACAGCCTCCCCTGCCACGTACATTGCCCACCGGAGTGGGGAATTTGGTACAAATGATGAGCCTCTACTGACACATCACGGTCAGCTGAATCCACACTTGAACATTAGGATCCACTCTTCATGTTTTGTGTTCTGCGGGTTTTGACAAACGTATAAGGACATGTATCTCCTGTTAGTAGAATTCTACGGAGAAGTTTCACTGTCCTCAAAATTCTCTGTGTTCTGCCTCTTCACCCCTTCTCCAAGCCCCCACGACGGATCCTTTTTCCTGTCCCCACAGTTTGGTCTTTCCTGGCACATCCTACAGTTGGACTCACGTAGGATGCAGGCTTTTCGGGTGGGCTTCTTAGCGACATGCGTTTAAGATCCCTCTCCTCTTCCTGGCTTGAGAACTCATTGCTTTTCAGCACTTGATACCCCCTTCTCTGTGCGCGGGTCACGGATCCCTTCACTTACTGAAGGACGTGTTGGTGGCCTCCATGCGCTGGCAGTGGTGAATAAAGCTGCTCTAAACACCTGCGGGCATGGGCAGGGGTTGGTGGGCCTCTAAGTTTTCAACTAATCTGAGTGGATACCACGGAGGGTGGTGGCTGGAGTGTACGGTGAGGGTATGTTGAGTTTGGTGAGAGGCTGCCAAAGGGCCTCGCAGAGCGGCCGTGCCATGTTGCACGCCCCCCGCGGGGAAGGAGGGCCCCGGCGGCTGCACACCTCCTGGGCATCTGGTGTGGTCAGGGTTCCAGGTCTTGGCCGCCCTAGTGGGCCAGTGGTGGCATCTCACGGTTTCTTCAATGGGCAGTTCCCGGGGGAACACGCGACAAGGAGAATCTTTTCACATGCGTGTTTGCCACCTGTATGCTGTCTCCTTTGCTGGGGAGTCCATGAGGGGCTTTGGCCCATTTTTTAATCAGGTTGTTCATTCTCCTGTTGTTAAGCTTTAAGAATTCTTTGTGTATCTCGCGTATCAATCCTTTATCATTTGTGTCTTCGGCAAATGTTTTCTCCCAGTCTGTGGAAAGCTGCCTTTTTACGGTTGGTTGGTTTACGTCAGGAAGCGGGTTCCCAACGAGGTCCAGATGTTCATACGGTTGTTTGTCTTGAGTCTCTTTAATTTGTTACTGTCTCCTTCCCCTTCAGTGGTCCAGTGCCTCGGGCCGGCTGCAGAGACTGGTCATTTGTCCTGTCTATTGTCTCACCTGCTGAACTTGTCCAAGGACCCAGGAGCTTTTTGAGTGCCGCCCCGTGGGTCGCTGAGGGTCTGTGAACCAAGGTCAGAGGCAGAGTGTGGAAGAGGTTCCTTAAAGCAACACAGGCTCCCCGTGGCATGATCCTTCCGGAGGACACAGCATGTTTGCAGGCTGTCCCTGCTCTGGGGAAATGCTGGTCAGGGATCCGAGAGCCTCTGCCTGCTTTAGTTGTGAGCCCAGGGAGACAACAATGCCCTGATTATTGAATCATCCTGACATAAAACATCTTTTACGAGTTGTGCTAAAAGCCACTTAGAGGAAGTGTTCTCGTCATCCTCACTGTGGATGAGGACCACTGTGCGTCGTGCCTTGTTCAAATGCTCCTCAGATGTCAGTTGACTGAATCCTCACCCCCGAAACATTGGCCACTACGCTCCCCATTGTATAGTTGAGGAAACTGAGGCAGAAGGAGACTACGGAACTGTAAAATAAGTCAGTATTTCCTCGAAGCTCAGGAAGACTCTGTGTGGAGAACCAGCAGCTTCTGTCATTTATTTACTTATTTGGGATTTTTTTTTTGTTTTTTTGTTTTTTAAGATCTTATTTATTCATTTGACAGAGAGAGGACTCACAAGTAGGCAGAGAGGCAGGCAAAGGGAGAGGGGGAAGCAGGCTCCTTACTGAGCAGATACCCCCAATGCGGGGCTCGATCCCAGCACCCTGAGATTACGACCTGAGCCGAAGGCAGAGGCTTTAACCCACTGAGCCACCCAGGTGCCCGACTTATTTGATTTTTTTAAAAGATTGTATTTATTTATTTGACAGAGAGACACAGCGAGAGAGGGAACACAAGCAGGAGGAGCGGGAGAGGGGGAGCAAGCTCTCCACGGAGCAGGGAGCCCAATGCGGGGCTCGATCCTAGGACCCTGGAATCACAATCCGGGCTGAAGGCAGACGCCTAATGACTGAGCCACCCAGGTGCCCTGAAAGGGCAGTTTCTTCAAGACTGTGTAACTGGTGGTGAAGGAACCAGTCTAACCAAAGGGAGGAATAAGGGAAGCTCTCAGTACCCTAAGTTGCTTGGTTTCTGGTGCTTTTCCTCCAAAGCAGCATCCCAGACTCTAGACTATTTCCTGACATTTAAAGATACGGGGTAATCTGATGTGTTATTTCTATGTGCTGCTCTGTGGGGACGGGAGCCGTGAGAGTTTCCTGAGCGGAGACGTGGGGAATCAACAGGGAAGAGAGACGCAGGGGTTTGGGGCATTGTCCCAAAGGCACCTGTGCGTTTATAGAAAGGAAAGTTACGGCATAGTGTGCACTGGGACTGCTCTACTAGGAGGAGAGAAAAGTGCTGGGAAGGGCTTCGGGGGCCCTGATCCACCCAGCGGTGAGCCGGGGGACAACGCTGTGGAAGAGGCATGAGCAGCTGGACCCACCTCGAGACCCGACTCCATACTTAGTAGCATACGACACCTGGGATGTCATTTATTGCTTCAAGCCACATTTTTTTTTTTTAACTTTTTGTTTTTGGGAAATAGTACCTATTACTGCAGGAGTTGGTAGGGAGGATTAAGTTAGATAATATATGTCAAATTACGCAGTCTTTGGACAATCCTATTATTTTATGGCTGTTGAAAGAAGTATCCCTGTGACTGGCAGGGTGTGTCTTCCTGCCTGAAGCCAACACCCAGTGTGTATTATGAAGTGCAAAGTGATATTCCTTCCAGAGAAAGAAAATGGGATCGAGGGAAATCTGGACATCACGTGCGATATGAGATGGGTTAAAAGCGGGTAGAATAGGGTGGGGTGCATGGCTTGCTGTTAGAGCACAGAGGACTGTGCCGTTTACTGACATCATTGTGGAGCTGTCTGATCTTTTTAGAACAGGTTATAAAAAAGTCTCTCATAGAAAAGTCATGGACTTGATTGCTTGCTAGACAACCTGTTCTTTATATACGTTATCAAGTTCATTCTCATGACACATGGCGTAAGTACCATTTTTATCCTAATAACCTCTGCCATCACTGCACTAAGCCTTTTTGTTTTATAATTTTTTATTTTTTATCAACATATATTTTTATCCCCAGGGGAACAGGTCTGTGAATCACCAGGTTTACACACTTCACAGCACTCACCAAAGCACATACCCTCCCCAATGTCCATAATCCCACCCCCTTCTCCTAAACCCCCTCCCCCCAGCAACCCTTAGTTTGTTTTGTGAGATTAAGAGTCACTTATGGTTTGTCTCCCTCCCAATCCCATCTTGCTTCATTGATTCTTCTCCTACCCACTTAAGCCCCCATGTTGCATCACCACTTCCTCATATCAGGGAGATCATATGATAGTTGTCTTTCTCTGCTTGACTTATTGCACTAAGCCTTTTATATGTCTTAACTCATTTACCCACTACAGTGACCTCAGGAGGTGCAGACTCTATCCCCAGTTAATGGAAGCGTATGGAGGTAACAGACTGCCCAGAGTCTGGGGCTACTACGTAGCTGAGCTGGGTTCCAAGGCAGGTGCTCTGCCTCCAGGGCCAGCTCTGAGAGCCGCCACACCTATGGGGGAGTTCACATCAGAAGCAGTCCAGGCCAGTACTATAGCTGTTATTTTCTTAAAAATAGAATGGAAACATTATTCACTGAGACCTAGGGTGGCCATGATGCCAAGTCAAATGTGAGATTTCTTTCAGAATCCACTGTTAGGAAAGCTTGCTTCCCCTAAGGAACTAGTATGCTTTTAATCTGATGACAGTAACTGTGTCACTGGCCATGCCTCCTTTCTGTCTTGACTATCAAGATGTCCCATGCTCAATTTTAACATCACAGGGGGCCTCTGTGGTGGACATAACTCTTGCTTTACCCATCATCTAGATTTTCAACCTTGATTTATGATGCATTGTCATATTATCATGGTTATTCCTAAAGCATGAGAAAAGACATCAGTACCTGTTCAAGGTCATATCAATGACACGGATGGAGAAAAATGAGATGTGGTTTTTCATGTTTTTAGACGTCAAGAGCTATAATATGACCAGTAAATTAGATGCCCGAAGAAAGATCCAAAGACTCTAAGGAGTTTTGGGCCGACACTAACTGCATCAATTAACTGAACGTGATTTAAAATCATGACCACAAAAGTTACCTGCATGGCAGAGCAGTGGAAAGTCTCTGCTCCAAGGGAAAGCCCGGGAGGGCAGAGTTGCCATGGGAACCACTCAGAGACTCTTCCACAGGACAGCCCCCTGCCAGGCGTGCCTTTCTTCAACTCCAAGAATCACTATAAGGAGAGGCGACCCAGGTAGGAGTGGGTCAGAGGCCTCAGGTGGGCAGGGATAAAAAAGGATGGAGGACCCTATATTCATTCTACATCCATGGACTAAGTTGCTGTTGTAAGTCAGGAGCCGATACAGGAGCAAACAGAATGAGCGTCGTGGCATTTCCATTTAACAGTAAACTCAAGAGAAGCCCAAAGTGAGTTGCCTAATTAATGACTTCGCCAGCAAATGGTTATTGAACGACTGCTCAGTGCCAGTCACTGGCACCCACAGGACAGTGGCGAGAAGGACAAGTTCAAGGGAAGGATGATGTGGCTGGCGAAGTTGGGACCCAGGGTGTGCAGGGGAGGTGCCCTAGTGAGTCTAGTCGAGAGGTGCCGAGCACATGCTCAGATCACTGACTGAATATGTGCAGTACTAATTTGTTATAAATTTAGATCTTCTTAGGTAAGTATGTTAAGGCCGTGCCAAATGCTAACACCAATATGCCATGCCGACGGTCTTGTGTAGAGAGAGGTCAGCCTGGGGAGCCACATTTTGAGAGCCATCAACAAAGCGGAACCCAGTCCAGCAGGAGAGCCCTCTGGAGCCAGGCGCCACAGCATAGGAAGCCAAAGGCAGGGCAGAAGTAAAGGCTCCAGGGAAAAGAGAGCTGGGGGGAGGACTTCATGGACAGGTCTGCTCAACTAACTCACAAAGCTTCTAGGAGCACATCTTGGACCAAGGAATAGAAGTTCCAGAGAGGGAATTTTGGCCTCCTGTCAGGAAAAACTTATTATTTTTTATCCATCTCTTAAAATCACAATTCCTCCCAAATGACTAGAACTTCTTGTCCCTTTGTTGGATGCCTGCCTATGCCGGGAGGTGTGCAGAGCTGAGGCAGTAACCGTGGGGGAGGTCGGAGGATGCCTCGGAGTTCCCTTTCAACCCAAGATTCGGTGGCACTAGGGAGAGACCCTGTTCAGGTGCAAAGGAACGTGTCAAGTGTCTGTTGGGTGTGGTTTGGAAAACCTGCTCACCTCTGCAGGACAGAATCACCTGTCCACCGTCAGAGGGTGACTGGAGGTGACCACCCATCACCAGTTAGAACCTCCCCCTCTTCTGGCAGCCGGCACCCCACTGGTCAGGTCACCAGCACAAGTTGTGGGGAGCTGCTGGGTGCGGCCGAGCTGTGAATGCACAGTCGACATTTCTGACCGCTGTAGGTGGTGTTTCATCTTCTCGTACCTCCATCTTTGTACTCAACGCAACCTCCTTCCTCACTCAGCGAACCGGATTTTGATAAACCCTCAGGGGTCTGGCGCTGCCCCTCCTACTCCCACCCGGGGACTGAGCTCCCTTCTCACCTTGGTAGGCTCTGGGCGAAACACAGATTCTGCGACATGAATAGGTGCTCAATGCATCACAGGAGAGGAACCGAGTGACCTACCTTTTCTGACACACGAGAATGCTTGTCTATATTCTTATTTTTGGTAGTGAAGTTTCTGACAAAGCGTATCCATGGAAACAATTCTCTAACAGAAGTATTACATGATTGGCATAAAAGTGGCACCCTTTTATAAGTTGCACGGTACACTAATAACTGTTAGTTTGCAATCAGAGACTACAAAAGAAATGATTGCATGAATATCTGAGCGTCCAGGTGTTAATTCAATAGCAAAAAATCTGTGTGTCCTTGTAGTTTGGTTTCTGATCGTAGGAGCTGATGTGTCCTTGATGGGAATACACGAAAATCAGATTCAAGACCTTCTATAATTCCCCAGACTCAAAGGAATAGATGATGCCCCCCAAGGTCATATGGCACAAATTCCTGCCCCTAGGCAGAACAGGATATGAAACTACTTATCGACTCTCTATCCTTAAAAACTCTGTCTCAAGGAGAATGATAGATACGAGTGCTCTTTTTACTTTGGAAATGCTTCTCCTAAGGGGCAGCCCTTATGGCCCTGACATTCCCCACTCTACATGATTAGAAATTCTCCCCTGCCATCTTGTAAGACCATTTCCAGCGGTTCTGTCCTCAGCAGTCGGTCAGTGTCGTCCACATAATGTCCCTTAAAGCACCGAGTAAATCCACCTGGGCTTTCCTGTCCTCAGACTTAATAAGCCCAGGTCCTCGAGCCTATCCACACTGATCAATTTTACAACCCTTTAATCATTTTAATCGCTTTTGTCATTCTCAGATGCATCCTTTCCAATCCCTCTATGCCCCATTTAAATTTATTTTTTGGGGGGCCCAAATTAATCACTGGGGTGATGTGCAAGTGACCGGAGCTAAGAACAGGAGGTGGTTTTGCAGTTCCTGGAGGTTATGATTCCAAGATAACATCACAGAGACAGCTAGCATTTTCCTTTTGGTGAGAACGCCTGAGTGCTAGCTCAGGAACAACTCCTTGGCCACTCGGCATTCTGGATCTTTCTCAGCAGTGCTTGAGAGAAAGTCTTTAGTCCCAATATTAGCTGTTCACGTGTCCCTTCAGAAGGAAATGACCTGTTAGGAAACCACGAAGAATGGCAGAGCCTCAAAAAGAGAGGTCGCCAACTTAAGGATCTCTGGAGCCTGAGGGTCGGGCGGGCAGCAGGCTGGGAAGGTGACACATCCCACATCTGCACGGCTTCAGGGAGGAGGTACCACATCACCTTTAGTGGATTTTTAAAAAAGATATTATTTATTTATTTGAGTGAGACAGAGAGCAAGAGGGTGAGAGCAAGAGCGAGAGCACAAGATGGCAGAAGGAGAAGCGGACTCCCAACTGAGTGGGGAGCCCCATGTGGGACTTGGTCCCAGGACCCTGGGATCATGACGTGAGCTGAAGGCAGAGGCTTAACCAACTGAGTAACCCAGGCGTCCTGATTTTATTTTATTTTTTTTTCACATGAGAATGCCCATCCACTGTAGCAAGAGCCTCTCCTTCTTCTTCTTCTTTAAGGAGAAGCTATAAACTTATATTTTAAAGTTAAATATTCCAATTAAAAATGAAAACGATTTAAAAAAGATAGAAGCCACCGTGCAGCCCAGACCCGTGTGGACCAGTTTGCAGGCCTGTGTGTGTTGGGAAGAACAGAGATGTTTTGTTGGGAAAAACAGTTGATGTCTCTCAACAGGCATTACCTTGCCAGGAGAGGAATCCACTTCCCTCCTTATTATTTCTGTGGTCGATTTGTGAAGACAGATGCATCACCGAGAGACAAAGTCTTTACACATAAATATTTTCATAAAAGGGCGTTTTAAAAGAAGACTTTCAAGGAAAGGAACTTAAACTTTTCACTCTCTGGTGATGGAATTTTAGGTGTGGTGACATCTAAAAATGATAAAAATCTGTGGAGATGAGCCTTCTTTACGCGTGGTGATAAATTAACCGTCCTTGCACGTTGCGACATTATGGGGTATGCAGCCGTGTCTGAGATCTTAGATTTGAGTCTTCTTTCAAGTTAATCAAATGTGAGACCAACACACCAAAGGCAACGCTTATTGAAGAAATGTACCCATTGCGTTTAGTATCCTAATTTTCAAACCCAGCAGGTTCCATTTTATTTACAAAGGTTGGTCTAAGAGAGAATTCTCGGTGTAGAAAAGCAATTTAACCAAAATGCTTTCCCCTAATTACACAGCACAGCTATTTGCATAAGTAACCGGCCTGGGGTTTCAGGGACCCAGAGTTTAATGTCATTAAAGCGCCAGTTATATTTTTGATAACTCTGAAGAAAATAACAGCACGTCAAGACTTGACGTGTTTTACTTCGCTAAAAGTAAATGATGGAAGGTGAAATGCCACGTCACTGGGATCCCATGTCTCAGGGAGAGGTGCCTCTCTGCGGGGAAGAGGGCTGAAGGTCGGCCCCTTCCCCTGTGGCCACTGTCACGGGGAGGGTGCTGGCCGTGCCGGTGCCAAGTCTGGATAAACGAGAGAGCTCTGTTATGTCAAAGTAGCCAGTCCAGACAAGATTTTCCTCCATTAAAAGGGAAAATGCTATTTTAAAAGAGGCCCCTGATCTTTTGTTTGCTGTGGAAAATGAAGCATTCGCTGACGATAATGGACTCCAACAATAACAAAGGACAGTTTATCCGAAAATTTGATAAGACGTTTCTCACATACGGATAAACAGTGACATGGCTTACTGGGAAGGAAAATGAATGTTCTTTGTAGAGTTCTTAAAGACCAGATGAGACGATCCCTCAAAGACACTGGCCCACGAGGCTGGAATCACTTTGCTTTGAAGGAGCAGTTCAGCGGGTTGGATTGGAAGCATCACGCCAGTTTAAAAACAGAGGCGGTGGACACAGACGAGACTCCTTTCTTCCTCAATGTGTCTAGTTCAGATGATTTACATTTTGACAACAGGACGGCACTTGGCGTTGATCAAGGTTCCCTTCCAGTAGAATATGAGCCCCACGGTCTCAGGATTGTTGATGCAAACTGGAGATGAGGTCCTTTGTCTCTGGATTCCCAGGGAAGAGGCAGAATGAGGCTAGAGAAAATCAGCATCAGGAAGGAGGAGCAGGAGACGAACGCGTCTTTCACAGACCTCTGTAGCGGTATCTGACACGCTTGCTATTCCCGCGACGGCTTTCAGTCCATGACAACTGACGGGACACGTTAGGAAGTACAGTGAGACTGTCACCCATCTATTCAAGAACACCAAGCCTCTGTGACAGGAGCGAAGAACGCTGCAGACCTGCCCAAGTGCCCTGACAATTCTGTGAAAGAACATCACTACACTGCAGCTTGCCCCGGCCAGCAGTCAGGCTGAAAAAAGCCCAACCTGAGCAGCAAGTTGCCAGGTTAGTGTGGGACACAAGCGGCAGATGGGTTGATATTGGGGGAAAAAAAAATCTGCCAACTGGCGTGGGAAACAGTCTGGGAAGAGAATGTCTCACTTTGGGAAGACAGCTCCTGCGGTCCTATTCATTACATCCCAGAAAGCCGCGAGAGCTCGCTGGTGGCTTCTGTCAATGTTTTTCCCAACACGTACACATGTGTGCCCACATGTTATGTCCTATCTCTGCATACAAACGCACCCATCTGGGGCCAACGGGCCAGAATAACATCAGAGCTTGATGCAAATAAGAAAACTCGGGTACTCACTTTACTCAGGGTCACTCTAAACATGGAAAGATGCCCATGAAGGATAATATTAATAAATAGCATTAAGGGTGGTTTAATTAATTAGTTTTAAAAAATACCCAAAGAGCCCTCTGAATGCCGCCAACACGATAAACTCGCACATTCCAAACCCAGAAAACTTTTTAAACCAGCTGGAAGAAAGTGACCCATCATCAGAACTGACCTCCGTGGAAGTCAAATGAAAGCGGAAACACACTCGGACCGGAAGGGAGGTGATGAGGAACAGCAAGAATACAATGTTTGCTGCCAAAATATCAGTAAATTTGTGCCAGGAAAGAGAAGTACTTGACAAGCCACCTGAAGGGCCACCCAGTGGTAGGGACAGCACATTTCCTGTGCACATGTCTCACGGTGGTCATGACGGGCTTCCTCGGGTTCACCATCTTGACTGGAATTTCCACAGTTATCACCCAAAGAACAAGGATTCCCTGGTGGACGGGAGCCTCACCTTCCACCTGAGGTGCCCTGTGCTCCTAGACGGGGGAACTTGCTGCTTCTGGGGCCTCCTGAGCTGGGCTCTGTCCCTTCCCCCCTGACAGGATCCCGTGGAGTCCACGGGGTCTCATGAACTGCTTTAGCCACTTGTGGTTTATTTTGGCACAACCTAAGTAAATCTTTATTTCGCCTCTGGAAGGGAGAGGACTCCGTGAACTGTGATCTTCTCAAAAGTACAAAGACTGTTCTTCTGTAACCCTAGTACCGAGGACCTTCTTTGGCATATTAGGATCTTGGGGACCGTGAACAAATGACTGGAGTGAATGAAGGGAATCAATGAAAGAGAAGCACTAGACCTTCCTTTCTCCTGCACCCGCAGACCAGAGGCACTCACTCAGTCGGACAAGGACTCTTCGGGCTTGGGCAAGCACATGCTGGACGCTGAATGTGGCCATAATCCCGGGTACTAGGTAAATAGTTTAAAGGCACAACAGAGTCAGACTACATGAGGCTAGGAATGTGACTATGATCAGGTTTTGGGGGCCAGACTCTTTTTAGGGGATGAGAGGGGAAGGTATGAAAACAGTAAATTTGTGGTTATTTTGGGGAGGAACTTGAGCAGGTACAAATGCAAGAGACAAAGATGAGAATAAGTGAGAGAGGAACCTATGTTCTAAGAAGGATCTGCATCTCTGAACGGACCATCTAAGCAGACCAGAGTGGACAGGCCAAGTCTCCGTGAAGCTTAGAGCTGGTAGTAGCGACACTCACTTGAAGAGCCTGGGAGAAACGGCCAGGAGAAAGGGCCTCAGCTACTAGAGACTAGAGGACTAGAGACTAGACTTCCCCCCTCTGTCACTGGGGGGACCGGGAGGCCAGGAGGGATCTGGTTATGGGAGAGTGGGTTGGCCGGACTTACACATTAGTGAACAGGCCGCAAACCACAGGGGTCAAGGCAATGAGGCTCCTCCAGGGCCCCTTGCACATGAGGCCTCGAGGAGCCGGGGGTACCGTGCAGGTGAGCTTTGAGATAAGGGGTCAAGAAGGACCAGGGAAAACACCATCGACACAGAAGCCATTCCACACGGGTCTACTCCCTCACAAAAGCATTAATAAGCCAATGTGCTAGTTTCCGCCCTGTTTTGTAAATTGCGCTGTGAAAACATAAACTGACTTTCTTGATAAGTCCCCTTTTTATTGTTATACTTTGATCCAACTTCATCTGCTGAACCTCTATCACATACACGGTACCAAGGAGACAAAGGTGCGCCCGTCTGTTTTCCTTCTGCATTTTATAAGGGGAGACACTACGGTATCATAGACTGTTAGTAACACGAGGAGCAAAAATGCCTAAAGTAACACCATATTAACTCAATAATTTTCCTTACTCTGGATTTCCTGTGAGTTTTTAATCCATGTGCATACATTTGAATATAGTTCTATTCTTAGTATGACTTGTAGGGTTTCTTCTTTTATGGCCACATTGCCTTTAGAGATGATTCCTACTTTCCATGCATTAATTCATTCACTTATTTGGTCTAAGATTTTATTTTTTTCTTAGAGCGAGGGAGCATGTGCACAGAGGGAGAGGGAGAAGCAGACTCCCCTCTGAGCAGGGAGCCTGCTGCGGGGCTTGATGATAGGACCCCAGGATCATGACCTGAGCCGAAGGCACACATCCAACGGACTGAGCCACCCAAGTGCCCCCCGACTTTCCTTGCACTGAGTTGGGGAATGCCTAGGCGACAAAGGTCAGGATTTCAGCATTTAAAGAGGAATCCTTTAAAATGAGAAGCAAACTGTATTATTTCACTAATGTTTCATTGGAAGCGATATTTCATTGGGCTTCCCTAATAAGTAAAGGGAATTCTCTCTAGCGCTTATCTGAGTATGGGATAAATATAGATGAAATTAGAAGATCACATTGCCATTTGGAGAATTTCGAGACTTCTGCATACTCATCCACTGCTTATAAATCTGATGGCACCTACTTACTAATTGGTTAGCCTTCACCTTGACAGGACTTGAAGCTCTCCTAATGTAATTTTGCCCAATGAAAATTACTGCTGCTTAAGTACCATCTCCTGGTAGAGCTAGGTATTTAAGAAAAAGAAAAAAAAAGGCTAATGGCTTTTCACACATGCACTGAAAAAAATTAATAACCTGATAATCTCTGGCAAAGGAGATAATTTTTTTCTCCCTCTAAGACTGTGAAGTTCAACATTGTGATTTATCTCAATGACCTGCAAGTACCGCATGTAATTATTAAAAATAACCATCAACTGAGCTTTTCAGAAGGTTCATTTAGATACTGCTAATGCAATGCCAGACTCAGGCCGCTTTCCTCCATGCAGTGAGACCGGGTCACTACCAGCATCTCAAAGATGTGACTCGAAGGACAGAAGCGCGGAACCTGACTCTTGACAACGCTGCCATTTCAACGGACTCATTGATTATGAAAATCGAGTTGATGCTTTGAGGGAGTTATTCTCATTTTATGCCTCATTCTAAAAAGTCACATTTAATCCACAGGTTGAATGACTGATTTCTTTCTCATTAATGAAAAACACCTAATATTATGGAGTTTGTAGTACCAGCGTGGATTTCAACCGCAGTGACATGGGGCAGAGGGTTTTGCCTGAGCCTGCCGTGGGAGAGGGCTGCTCGGAACACGCATTTCTGTCAGCAACACGCGAGCAAAATGCTCGCTGCCTCTTTTTACTCATGGAGCACATTTTCAGTCGCCGACTTGTGACTTCAGGCTGAGTCTGGTTGGCGGGGGCAGCGTGCCATGGGGCTGACACATGTACTTAGTCCGTTTGCTCTGGCCAGTCTTCGTGGATCTGAGAGCAGCCGGCTGACCTAGAATCGCCAGGTCTCGTTACTCACAAGGTGCACACGCCGAATCCTTCTGTCTCGTGGCATTTGCTTCGATGAGCCCCCGGCCGCAGGGCGGTCAGTGGAGTCAAGGGCTGAGGTGGCAGTTACACAGATCCACACGCGTCACCGAGGGCACAGCACCACGCACACACGTGCCAACGAGGTCAGTTTCACGGTTTGGATTTCGTACCACAGTTACGAAAGATGTAGGCACCGCCGGGCCCTCCCGGTGTTCCCCTTACAACACCCTGTATACCTACAGTTATCTCCAAATATGTGAGATCTAGATGGTGATACTTTCCCAAGGAAGGATGAACCTGACCGAAGTTGGTAGCTCTGTGGCTTCGAGCTGGAGGGAGACTTGGCTGTGTGAGTCGGGATCTCAGGACTCCATAGAGGCGTCAGACAGGGTTGGGGCCATTCAGCCCTGCTGACCTGGCCATGAGGGGAGGTCACCCTAGCACCCACACAGGGCCTGCCAGCCCCCCTCCAGGGAGTTGGTTGAGCTGAAGCGGGGTTCAGGTGACATGGTTGTGAGGACATGGTGCGGGCAGAGAAGCAGCGGTGCTCTTTCCCAGAGAGTAGTGGGGTTGGCAGGGCAGCTGCGACCCAGGGAGTGTCACTTGGGCTCCCGTCCCTCCAAGAGCCCACGGCCCACCCAAATGGAGATGGCACCTCACACTCCGGAGGCTGCACCGGGCTTCCCTGGTGAGGCCACATGCCAGCTGTTTCTGGGCCCTTTTCCTGCGTTGCATGAAGCCCTCTCCTCCATGGGCAGCGGAGCTGAATGGCCCCAGCCCTGTCTGAGGGTGGCCAGACCAGTGGGGCAGGGGCCAACCTCACCTTTGTGCTCCTCGAGGGCCATCTCCGCCCCAGTGCTCAGCTGTCAGTGAGCGAGGCAGTGACTGTCCCCACGTCCACCCCAGCCCCAGGCCCATGGCTTTCCTCTGTGGTGTCCTGAGATCCCGACTCACACAACCAAGTCTCCCTCCAGCTTGAAGCCCTGTCTACACCGGAGCTCAGCCTCCTGCACGGCAGGCACTGTGCCCCCTTGCTCTTCCAGCGTCTGCCTCCATCGACAGCCCCGGCAGGTGTCTTGCACAGAACGGGCCCCCAAGAAGGTCCGCCACACCATGGGGGTGGGGGCTGGGTACAAGAAATCTCTGTCCACACAGTTGCCTGAGCACACACTCTGAGGACCACACTCGGGGCCAGATGCGGGTAAAGGAAAAACCCCTCCTCTGGAGACCTGAGAGACTCGAACATAGACAGTTGATCTACTGTCAGAATACAAGGGCAACAAGCCCCACGCCAGGTTTTTGTTTGGCACGGGCAGACTGACGGAGGGAGGCGGCGCTGGTGGCAGAGAGCACAGGCTGGCGAAGACCCAGTGGACGGGGGTTTGCCACTCCACGCTGGGAGGGAAGGAGGGTCTTGCGGAGGAAGATGGGGTGCACGTTGTGGCTCTGGGCAGCATCTGGAAAGGCGAAGGGCGTTTGCATGAGGATGTGCTCGACTGGGGAAGGACGAAGGCGCGGCCCGCTCGCTGAGACATGTTACCTGCATGAGACTGGGCTTAGAAGCGCAAGAGATGCCTGGCTACTGGGGACTGGGCCGTCCTGCCCTTGGGTCCACATCAGGCCTGAGACCACGTGGGACACGGGGTTGAGGGTGTTCATATGCAACACACCTGGTGACGTATGGGGTGCCGTTGGAGAGTCACCCAAATCCTGCTCACCCCCCACCTGATGGGGCCCTCTCCCTTTCCCTTCTAGAAGAAAATATTATTAGGATGTCTCTGAATGATGAGAGATGGTGCACATACACGTGACCCCGAAGGAAGGTACTAAGTGTGTCCTCCAGACTTCACCTATTGGCCTAGTAACGTTGACGGAGTATCAGAATATTATCGGCAACTTTGGAACGCCCAGAATGAAAGGATGTGCTGACCGTTTGGGTGGGGTGGGTATGATGAGACCCGGGTGGGCTGACCCCAGGTGGACTGACCCCAGACAGGACCCAGGAGAGCAGCAGATCTGACACAGCCGGAGTGAGGAGGTGCTTGAGGGAGCACCCTTACAGGGAAGGGATTTAAAAAGGTCTGTGCTGGGCGCCTGGGTGGCTCAGTGGGTTAAGCCGCTGCCTTTGGCTCAGGTCCTGATCTCAGGGTCCTGGGATCGAGTCCCGCATAGGGCTCTCTGCTCAGAGGGAGCCTGCCTCCTCCTCTCTCTCTCTCTCTGCCTGCCTCTCTGCCTACTCGTGATCTCTCTCTGTCAAATAAATAAATAAAATCTTTAAAAAAAAAAAAAAAAGGTCTGTGCGTATCTTTCACAGGTTTTTCACAATTTTACACACGGTGAGCTGCCGTGGGCTGCCGTGGTGTACCCAAAAAGATTCTACATACGCCAGAAAGGATGAGCTCATTCTCCCAGTGCCTTGGAGAATCTAGAGATGGCGTCCTTCAGTGAGCTCTCAGTCTTAGTCTCCTGCTCTCACCCGGGACTAGAAAAAGAACAGCGTGTCAATTCATCTGAAACCAGCTTGAAGAAAATGGGGTTTGGTACCGGCTGGGGGAGATTCAGTAAAGGGAATACTTACCCAAATTGACTTGATTTCTTTCTAAGATGGAGTGACAGGCAAGGTCAAAAGGCAGAAGTGGACGGAAGTAGGACAGCGGGGGGAGAAGGGTCAAGGAGAAGCTTTGTCAAGTAAGAGTCTCACAGAGAGACTGGCCGTGACTCATGGGCTGTTGCTTTAGGCAGGTAGATAGGTAGGTAGGTACACAGTTTATAGGCCATACCTAAGGGCCTCCAAAACAAATTTTTAATGGTGGGTTGAAACCCTGATGAGCTTTCTTCACTTTCTTGCTTCTCTAGCTATGTAAATCTTAAAAAAAATATCAATTCTTTATTGTTACATATTCTATGAGGAGAAAAAGAAAACCTGACCATACCTAAAGTTTATTAATTAGCTAAACATCAACGGAGAAGGTTATGGCTAAGGTTGCCCTACAGTTCTGGGTCTTATTTAATTGGTGACTTGGAAAACATCTTTGAAAGTAGGCTCATGAATTTATAGATGGCTCTTCAAAATACCCTAATTACTGTAAAAAGAGGAAACGAATGTTTAACGTCAGTTAAATTTATGAGAAAATTGGTCTTTATCAAAATACAAAGGTAGTGAAGACATTTAACCCTTCGCAATCATCTTTGTATTGCTAGTACAAAGCCTAGTACCAATGGTCGGTTAGATGGCCAAGTATCTGACGCAGGGTCTCTACCTAGAAATGCTTGTCAAAATTGACTGCCAGGTACAGTCAGACACAAAAAAGATGACTGGGCTTATTGAGCAGTGTCTACTTGTCTCTTTCACTATGTGTGCAATTACTTATTAAACCTTGGACCAAAATGAACTAGTACTCTATAGGATCTTAAAGTGATGAGAGCCCTAGGCACCCATGCTTACAAGGCAGTCTAGAGGTGGGGGTGAGTCTTGGTTGGTTTGACGAAGCAGGAGGCCAATGGTTCTGGACAGAAAGACGAGTAAGAGGATGATAAACAGTGGCTGCGTGTGCTCAGTTTATTACCCATTTGCCTAAACGTGTTCCTTTTGTACCATGGAGGAACGTACTTTCCATCTTGAAGAATTTGTTACTCATCCGTCTTTAAGGTCTGAAAATTTTGTAATAAAGTCCCATAAAAATCATCCAGAAATTCAACTGCACAAAAAAAGAGTGCATTAAAGACACAGGAGTTGTCCTTGGGAAGCTCCCTTTCTTCTCGAGTACTAAACATGTCATTTCTACATTTGAACAAGAAATGAAATAACCTGCCTTCAGAGACATGGACATTACTTCGAACTGTGTGCCTTGTACAACATCACTGCCATGTTTTAAAGAATGCTGGATTTTCCATGGATGTTGAGACTACAATGATTTATCATACACATTTCTAACATGCATGCTCTGAGGGCACGCAGTGGGGGCCATGCCATCGTGGCCCATTTGGGAGGTCTGCTCCATCTCTGGATCTGCAGACCTCTCAGTCTGCTTACTGTGGCCATAACGGTCCTTCCCATCAGAGCCAGAGTGAACATTCCTTGTTCATCAGACACTTCAAGACGAGACTGCTTGGCACACAGTGCACGTGAACTTGGGGTCTGGTCATTGCTCCTGACATCCGGTTGGGAGTTTGCCACGGAACGTACACTCCAGCAGAACAGCCACGCAAGCGGGCATCTTGAATTTCATGAGCTTCCTTCAAGAAAAGAACTTTGCCGGGTTTGGGGGGTGAGGCAGGAGGGATGTGGGGAGTGCACATCGACATGGTGTGTGTACGTCAGTTCTCCTTGGGGAGGGTTGGGGAGGGACTTTTGAGAAATCCTGAGTTGAGTTCAAGTGTGATATTTAACTGAATGTCTCCCAGTTGTGCTGCCTCCCCAAGGAATTAAAAAAATCCATTAATAATGTGTTTATTATGGTCAGAATGTCTATCATGAAGCCCAGGCGGTGTGGAGGGCTGACTCTCTACAGGACAGCAATGCCAGGCCCGTGGGGACAGAAAGGAGAGGGCTGAAGATGAATATGCGCTGCCTTGCTGGCAAGTGGTGAGGACAAGTGAGGCGACGGATCAGTAAGATTTTCCATTAAATCAAGAAAAACACAACTTGCCCCTAACATCACCTCTGATGGCTTCTTAGACCAGCTGCTTCCCTGACGCCCTACTGAGGAACAAATTGCTTTCCTAGCAGGACATTTGGACACTCCTGCATTAATAGATATGGATCCCAGCATGCCGAGCCAAGCGAGAAGGCAATTTAATATGAGCAACACTGTCATCCCAATTTAGGACAACAGCTAGGATGCCCTCCAGGGTACCGAAACAGCTTCTGGAAGTACACCACGTAAGATGAGTTCACTGTCTTAAGGCTACAGAAAGCTGGTATTTCCAGCAAACAGTCAGACCAAGGATAATGGGAAACGTAAGGCCAAGATGACAGCAGCAGGGTACTCTCTCTGACATCAGTCCCAATCCAGGTGGCTGTCACTCCCGGCGTGGACAGAGTACCCTGTGCGCCCCCTAATCTCATCACATCAACACAGGCAGAAGGCCCCAGGATCCCAAATGAATAAAGGAGTAGGTGACACTAGACAGCAGATGGCAGAGTCAGGTCTGAGGGCATTTCAAAGTAGCAGAGGGAACCCCATGTTCCACTTGTCGGCTCACTTATCTACCCCTGATGCGCAGCAGACAAAACCAAATGGAGACCCTTGTAAACGCATCCTGGACCTCCAGGCTGAGGTGTAGGAGAGGACGTTTGGCTGCTTTTGTTTTCATGCTCTAAACACATGACGAATGGGTGCATACTTCAATAATGGCTTCTACTTCATTTTCTCCGCAATAAGGACATGGCTGAATCCAGTGTATACATTATGCCGTGATTACATCTGTGATAAGAATTATCACAATACATTAGCTGCATGTACAACTTTCAAAATCTGGAGACAACCAAGATTTTATGATCTTTTAGCAAATCCACTGATAACGTAGTTTATTCTGAGTCAGTGTCATTGGTGACTAATCAAATCAACAAGGATCCGTATACAAATTTAGAAGAAAATGTATTCACATGTAATGGAAATAGAAATCTATCTCCTTCTACCTGAGTTTATCTCGACAGAGACAGAAAGTGACCACACTTGAGCTTCCTCATGCAGCCCAAGAGTTACATCAACTGCAATGCTTTCCGAACTGTCATTTTGCATTAAACACATCACAAAGTAACACAACTGGTCATTACTGCAAATGTCCACCCCAGAACTAGCTGTGTGACAGGTCGGAAGTCATCATTACCACGTTACGCATGTCCCTATTGCTAACATTTATTGTGTAGTGGAGAAGGTCTTTCTCCAGTTTCACATGCCTTCAATGAGGCAACAGAGTTATTATCTTTTAAAGATTTTACTTATTTATTTGTCAGAGAGAGAGAGCACAGAGGGGAGTGGCAGACAGAGGCAGAAGCAAGTTCTCTGCTGAGCAAGGAGCCCCATGTGGGACTCGATCCCAGGACCCTGGGATCCTGACCTGAGCCAAAGGCAGACGCTTAACTGACTGAGCCACCCAGGCATTCCAGCGGCAACATTATCTTAAAATAATTTCAGAGGGATTTCTCTTATTACTGCTGGAATCCTCCTCCTCCTCCGCTGCAAACCTTCAATACATGCAGATACTAATCCTCTCCAACAACCAAACTGAGAAAAATCCCCAAATATGGGGAGAACCGGTGTCTGGCCAGGAGCCTCAGAAAACTTAGGGAGCAGCATTTCTGTCACCTTGGAATTGGGGGGTGGGATGAACACAAATCAGTTTGTGGATTTTTAAAAATGATTCCTTTTGAGGAAATTCTCATTAATTTTTTAAGCATTAAATATTTTTAAACATAGAAAACCCTTCACTTAATTCCAGGACCACCCATCTAAGTGAAAAGGTGAGAGAACCGTAACACAGCTCTCCATGCGTGGGTCTGTCACAGCACTTACCAAGGTGTGCTGGAACCCGTGGAGGCCTGGAGGTAGGGAGGCTGGGCCAGCCCCTGCTGCCAGCACCTGCTAGAGTGTCTGGCCCGTAACAGGCTCCAGTCACCCTGGATAGGAACGATCTTCACTAAATGTTCCCAAAGAGAAAAACAAAAACCATTCTGTTTACTGATAGTGAGAACCAAAACTAGGTTAAATGGAAAGTTTGGAGTCCCAGAAGCATTGTGGTCTTTAGAATTGAATTTCCTCCAATAACAACAATCTCATCTGTTTGCATAGGGGAGCAGCACCAGCCCCTTGGAGGTGAAGAAATACTTCTTTAGGGAGTTTAAAGATGAAAAGTTCTCAAAATTATACTTTCATCTACTACTGATACACAAAATGAGAAGAGTTTTCTCTCAGAGTGAAAAGTTCATCAGACGAGGAAGCATGAACAGGACAGATCCCACCAGAAAGCGAGGCTGGCTGTTGTCTCTTTATTCCTTTGATGTATAGGACCACAGGAAGCTTGATGAGAAATTCTAAAGCCTGTTTTTTGTTTTTTTTTAAACACATTTCAAAACATCAATTACATTTATTTTAGCTTGTTTCTACCTCTATTCCTCCAAAGCAAGTGATATTCAATCCTTGAATGTGAAAAGAAGAAGACTTCAGAGTCCTAACATTCACTGATTGTCCACACTGTGTGTGCATATGAGCAGGGTTTTGTGTGAGACAGGCAGGGGCTGGGGGGAGGCCATAAGCATGTGTCCCATGAGGTCAGCCCTCACAAGACAAGAGACGAAACCTGGCATATAAAATTCACTATGCAGAGCTGCAAGCCCGAGCCAGTTTAGGGCCCGTCCTGTTTCTGTCTGGGGATGAAAGTCCCCCTCTTCCAGGCCCTGTGGGCATCTTTCCTGTTGCCTGGTCTGCCAGCAGTAGGCTGCTTCGAACCCTTCTCCAGGTACATACATCCTGTCCTCAGCCTTGCTCTCTAATAACCAGAACACAAGAGTCAGTGGGGCATCGGGCTGGGAGCAGGAGACTTGGCTCCCTTTCCATAGTCAGTCCTAATGGGAGAAGTCAATAATCCCCCAAATCCTACTGTTTCATTTTCCTTTGCCCCAGAAGACTTACAAGAAGGAAATCAGGTTGAAATATATGAGAAGGGAGCCTTGGTCTGCTTCATGCAGGCAGAAGGGAGAGGGAAGCAAGAGTGTCCTGTTGGCCTTGGGATGATCAGACAACAGCACGGCATTGCTAGCTCACGTTTTCGTTCATGGGGGAGTTCCTGGGATCAAATTCCTGTTTAGCAAAGGAATCCCCTGGAAATGCCCTCTTCTATAGGAAATGGAGAACGAAAAGGAGGGTTAAGTGATTTATTACAGTGACTGTCACCCAGGAGAGTTGGGAATACACCACCTTTGGTAACCTTGGTACCTTTATGTCTGTGCCAGCTGAGTTTATCCTTCTTGTGCCCGGGACAGATGACCTCATCCGTCAGCAAAACGGGTGGAAGAAAGGAGCCAAGTCTTAGGATTTCCCCAGAGCCCACCCCCCATTATTGATCAAGGTTTCCGTAGTCCCGGACAGTGTACTGGGAGCTATGCTTTGGGTTCTTTGGGCCTTGAAACCACCCCATTATGCTGGTGTTATCATTATTACTGTTATACTTCCTATTTTACAGATGGGCTCAGATGGGTGACATGATGTGCCCACGGACACAGAGACAGAAAATGGTACGGGCGCCTGGGTGGCTCAGTGGGTTAAGCCGCTGCCTTCGGCTCAGGTCATGATCCCAGGGTCCTGGGATCGAGTCCCACATCAGGCTTTCTGCTCAGCGGGAAGCCTGCTTCCCTCCCTCTCTCTCTCTGCCTGCCTCTCTGTCTACTTGTGATCTCTCTGTGTAAAATAAATAAATAAAATCTTTAAAAAGAAAAGAAAAGAAAATGGTAGAGTTTTTAAAGAATGTTGATTAATTCTGTGTGTGTGTTTTTTCTCTCACACAACGCAGCCAAACCTAGAAAATCAGTCCAACTAGCTACTGTTTCAGTATATATACTGCCTGAAGACTTTGCCTTGAGAAGCTAATTCTTTACCAACTTTATAGGTTGGAAACTTTGTTTATTTTCAGTACAACTCATTCTAAAAAGGATTAGCAATGGTCAAATTGCCTACAGTTATAAAGGTAAACAGAAAATGATATCAGAGTAAAGGAAAAATCAATTGGAATAGTGAAATAAAGCTACTTTTAGAGTTTGCACCCAGAAATCCTACCCTGTTGCTGATTTGTCTCTGAGAATTCTGGAATTCTCAAACAAGACATTTCTCAAACAAGAAATATGGTGAGTTACAAAATTTTATTATTCATCAGACAAAACCTTTCTTTCAGTTATCTTTTACTACACACCCGGCGCCTGGTGCTAGCACAGATGCTAGAAGATGCGCTCAACAAACACCAAATATCCATACACCAGAGAGTCTTTCTTCCAAAGACCAACCTGGCCCACCCATATTTCGCGTCCGAGGTGAGGTACAATCATGTGGCCGTAACCACACCAGGGACTCAGGGGCAGTTTGTCTTTGTATTTAGGTTTGACAGAAATTTCTACTCAGATTCTCAAAAGGGGACACAAATTCACACGAAGGCGCGGAGGGCCTGTGCGTCCGCTAACCGCAGGGGCGTGCACGCTCCATCCTTCCTGCGTCCGTATCTTTACAACTCCGGGTTCCCTTCTTTCCACACTCCTTGGGGCTGGACTGGCCTTGTGATTTGTTTCAGCCAAAAGGATGGGGGTGAAAATGACAATGTCTAGTCATCATCTTGAGCCGAGGCCTCGAGAGGCCTTGCACACGTCTGCTCTCTTGGGGACCCCTGCGCCTGCCATGAGAGCGAGGCAGACTGGCCAGCTGGAGGCTGAGGAACCAGAGAGAGCAGGTGGAAGCCAGCTCCCCTGTCCCAGCTAGGTTCCTCCAGCAACCTTCCAAGTGACTGCAGACACTGAGGAGGCCTAGCCAAGATCAGCAGACTGGCTAAGGTCAGCAGACCTGGCCAGCTGAACTATAGATTTAGAAGGAAAAATATGCACCTGCAGCACAGGCCACTGCTTGTTGCACGGAATTACTGTGACAGCAGATACTGGCTATAACCTTTTGGGGTGATGCAACATTGACTTACATTTGTCTAGGCAGGAAGAGAGCAGCGGGGAACACGAGGGTCAGCATTCTGTGTAGCGTGATTCAGAGTTAAATGACAGGACACCCCCAGGGTGGATATTCTTTATGCCTGTCTTTATGATATTAGGGGAGGCAGAATATCAGCCCCTCAGATTACCTGTGTCCTAATCCCCAGAACCTGAGAGTATCTTAATTTCCATGGCAAGTCACATTAGGGTTAGGTGATAGGGAGACTGTTGCAGATTATCTCTGTGGATGGAAGGACACGTGAATATGGAAGAAAGGTCAGGGAGAGGAAGCGCTGCTTGTTTGGATCCGGGAGGGAGTGGCCATGACCCAGGAAATGTGGGTCCCTCTAAAAGCTGGAAGAGGCAAGGAAACAGACCCCCCACCTCGAGTCTCCAGATAGGAACGCAGTCCCACTGATACCTTGATTTTAGCCACGGAGACTGGTATCAGCCTTCTGACCTTGAAGACTATAAAATAATACATTTGTGTTGTTCTAAGTCACCAGATTCATGAACATTTATTACAGCAGCAAGAGAAAACTAAAACAAATTTTATTTTTGACAACTAGACTTCTGACTTTTAAAGTGGATGGAAAAATCTAAGGTCATATTCAATGGTAAAAAGAAACTTGTTTTCACAATATGCTAATGCAGCTCAATAAGGACAGGTACATGTATTACCAACACTCGATCAGTGGATGGTAGTGGACTAAAATGTTTGCAGATTGAATGTAAATAAAAACATGCCGTTTCATGCTTCAGAGATGAGAAACCCCGGCTGGACCGTCCCGCTGAGAGAGCCCTGAGTGGCCTCATCACTGAACGTCAGATGCAAACAGAACAAAAACTTGAGGTTGTTGGACGATTGGAAAATTGGGCAACTGAATGTCTTTCTCTATAATATGTGACAAATGGATTCACAAAAAAAGTCAACTGTAGTCATTTTGAGCGGTCCTGGTGGAACAGGAAGTGTCTCCGTAAGCATCTGATGTAGTTTATATTATTACTGTTCTGCTGCTGCTACCGTGCATTGCTTCAGCCACACCTGAGAGAAACGTGACTCACTGTACAAATATAAGCAGTGACTCCCCATTTTGGTTGCTTCTGGTGTTGGTGAGGTAATAATTATTACTGAATTTTGTCTTCAATTTCGTTTGGTTTAGGCCTATTTTTTAATTTTTTCTGCTAGAATACCTCTCCAACTTTATGTCGGAGGTTGGTCAATTAATTGGATTCCTTTCCAGGCTGATTTTCCAAAGTATTCTGTGTGTGTTTCAGACAGTGTGGGACACTTGTGCACTTTATTGCTTTCGTAAACTCAGCGTGAATCTGGTGTATTGTAAACTGAGGCAGACACTGGTTTCGTTGGAGAACTAGTGAGCTGCCGTGTGCTGGGGGGTCTCCATGACAGTGGTCCCGCTCCACAAGGGTGGCCTTGGAACGCAGAGTCCTAAGTAGACAATAAAATCGGGGATGGCACCAGGAGGTAAAATAAATAGGAAAACTGCATTCCTCAAAGACTTCATAAATGAATTCCAGCCCCACAAACCTTACTAATTGTTCTCATTCTTCACAACTCTGTGTATACTTTGTCATACAGTTGCTGCAATTTAAATTACCTGGATGCATCTCAGCGAGATTACAGAGATGTAATAAAGATTAAATAAAGAATTCTTTAGTGAATGGATGCTTTAGGAAGGGAACAATGTGAAAATGCTATAGTAATATTGTCCCAAGTAGACAATGAATTTGAGAGATGCTTTATTATAAAATCAGATGAGGGAAATGATCAGAAAGCAAACAGAGGAAAAGCTTCGACTCTCAGGGGCATGAGAGGCATGATTCCCAAACTCTAAGTACTAAAGATGGCCAGAGACAAGGGTACCTACCCGCCAGAGTTGGTATATCTAGATACCTGGAATCTTGGATGGTATATTTAATTACACTCTTATAGTTAATGAATTGCACCAGGAAAGGGTCTGTGTAAACTTGGAGATATGTGTTCTAATTGAAATTGCTGAAAATCTTTGTGTGTTATTTTGCTATTGAATAGCCTACAGATAAAATTATAAGATAATTATTTAAAGTCATGTTTAGCAAGCTGTATGATATTCTAGATGTTGTTATTAATACATATAGCCCAAATATATAACACATTAAAAATACAGAAGGTTAACTGAAAGGTAGGTTTATGTTGACTGCACCCAAAGTTGTCTCTGTGGACTGCTTGGCATTGTGTATCTTCTAAAGACCCCAGCTTGAATATAACAAAGTGATCACACACATGCTGGGCCGGTGCTAGTCAACCAGCCTCCATCCCACTCTCTTGAAAGAACTTAGTGCTGTAAATGATACCAGTGTGATCAGTGTCAAGCTAGAAAATTACTGAACACAGAGTCAGAAAGAAATATGCATAATTAGCTCTTGTGAACTAGTCCTACCGACCCCACCTCTGTAGATCACTATACACACACACACACGTACACACACACATGCCGTACACAGAGACTTGTTCAATGTATTTCTGTTGCTTATAGTACTGTATGTGGTTCAGACGACGACATCTAACTCACTATGCAATGTATGTAGGCCAGAACAATAGGTACAGATTCTCTTAACTACAGACAAACTCAGCTATTAAAACTAGTAAGTTATCATTCCTACTGCCATGTTCTTCTCCCTGTCCCCGTCCACTCTCCTTTTTATTTTTTTTAAGTCCTGTCCTGTTCATCCTTGCTTCTTTATCTGCTGTTAACCATTAGAAATTCTCTAACATCCTTAAACAAAACATAAATGCTGTGACAGTTGCCACTTGGCAGGGGTGGGAGGCAGGCTCTGATGTAATTTTATGTTACCGAACATTCACTCACTTCATTCATTCATTCATTCATTCATAGACATTTATTAAGCACCAAGCACATGGGTGGAGCCAGGGCCTCCATGTACAGTGGTACAATTTATGCACTGCACAAAGGTTTGGGCCAGATGAGCTTGGAAACAGGTCTCCCAGGACCTTGTAACCTGAAGGAGCCTCTGCCCACATGGGGAAGAAATGTCTTTTAATTTACAGCAAGATGCTATTTGGGGGCCACTTCTGTGACTTCTGTCTGTCTGAGGGAGTGGGGGTGGGCACCTTTTAAAATCTACTTTGGGAAAGCTCAGATGACACAGATTTTAGAGCACACCATATGACCTTTCCCAAAGCTCCCTGTTATTCCTGGGATGAGAGTTTAACCTTGCTTTTATACCCTGACAGTTCCAGCAGATGAAGCTCCCCGTTTCTTTTATGAACTTGGCCTCCAGGAAGCCAGACTCTCTTTTCTGACTGTGCCACCCACTGGACTAACTGGCTGCAGAGCCCTCGGTGAGACTGAAAGGTTCTCTACAGGAAACCATTTGTCCAGGCAAGCTCAGGTGCCAGGAAGGCCCCAGGCATCACTGTCCCTTTAACATAATACTGCTTTTCAACATTTCTTTTCTCTTATTTAGTCCCCAAAGATTGAGCATTAACTTGAATAAATTCTCCTAATCTGAGACAGTGTTTTTGAAATCTTTTTATCCCTCCAAGTACTTCACACATACTAACGGCTTAACACACATTTGTGAAATGGAAGAATTTACACGGACGTATGCATAAAATACATATTAAGTATTAAAGTAATCCTCAGCATCAAGATTTGTCATTTATGACTTTACTCAGCAAAGTATTTAATTGTGAGATGGGAATTTATTCTAATTGATATGTTCTTCTTTCTCCTTTTATTTATTCATAAATACTAGCAGACTTACGAGTAGGAGGTACAGGTATCTCCTGACGTATAATGAAGCAGAGTTTCTGGGGCTGCTATGAGCGTACAGCTGTGGGAATGGTATGGGGCCTTTCCAAGAACTATTACTCCTCGATTCCACTTAAGAGAGGTGGATTCCTGGTCCCTTCTGGAAAACAGTATGGAGGCTCTTCAAAACATTAACAATAGAACTACACTACAACCCAGCAATTGCACTAATAGGTATTTACCCAAAGGACACAAAAATACTGATTGGAAGGGAGACATGTACCCCAGTGTTTATAGCAGCATTATCTACAATAGCCAAATAATGGCAACATCCCAAGGGTCCATCAACTGACGAATGGATGAAGATGACATGGTATAGATAGACTATTACTCAGTCGTCAAAAAGAATGAAATCTCGCCATTTGATGGAACAACAACATTGATGGAACCAGAGAACCTAATGCTAAGCAAAGTCAGTCAGTCACAGAAAGGCAAATGCCATATGGTTTCACTCATGTGTGAAGTTTAAGAAGCAAAACAAATGAACATAGGGGGGGAAAGAGAGAGGCTAACCAAGAAACAGAATCTTAAATATAGAGAAGGAACTGAGGGTTAGTGGAGGGGAGGCAGGTGGGGGGATGGGATAAATGCATGGGATTAAGGAGGGCACTTTCGGTGACGACCACTGCGTGAATCACTGAGTTCGGCTCCCAAACTAATATTACACTAACATTACACTGTATGTTAACTAACCAGAATTTAAATAAAAACTATAAAGGAAAAAAAGAAAAAAGAAAGGTGGGTTCCTTAACTCTTTAGAAGTGAGTGTTCTTGAAGCCGCTGATGGTATCCACGAACATCCCAGCGCTCACGGGAAATAAGATGGGAAGCCCCCGAGTTCCCACTGTGGAGAGACCCCGGAGACTGGCTTGTGGGGTTCCTGTCCTCTGAGGCCCCCAGTGGATTCTGGGTCCCATCACATAACACAAGCTGACTCGGGGGCGCCCACCATGTTGATGTCTCTACATCCGGGAGTCTTCAAGAACATGATATGAAAAAGTTGCTATAAGACACATGGGCTGTAGACTCTAGCAAGAAAGATCTGAGGTTAGATACTGAGTAACTTCTTGTCCCTAGTGGTAATTAAATGCTGCTTCAGGAGATGGTCTAGTTATCTCCTAAGAAGGAGAACAATTAGGTAAAGGTCTATGTGAGGGTAAAAGACTGGACAATGATTCTTGGAAAGTAAACCAAAACTGAAGGAAAAAGAAAAGCCCAATAAATAAAGCTTTCCTTAAAGCCTTACCCTGTATTCTAAGTGAGAGTGAAGTCAATTTTGCTCGGCACATGGTTTTACCTTAGAAGGCAGAAACCTTGCCTCGCTTTATTTGAATCAGTGTTTCTATGTTAACAACAGTCATCCTTTTTAAATAATATTAATTTAGGAGTCTGTTATTCAAAACAGCTGTTGTGTCTCAACGTGGCCCATAGGCCACAACCATGGATTTCGTTTTGGGTCCCTCCTTACAGTCAAGTACGTATTCCTGTTCAAATTCAACGTTTTTGAAGCAAGGGTCTCATTGGCCAACATCTGACTTGAGGAGTGGTAGTTTACAGTGGATACCTGAGGAAAGGGAAGAGAATGGGGTGGTGCCCCAGGGCTGGGGCTGTGTGCCTCCAGGAGCCTAACCCAGTAGCACTGTGGTTCCTTTGCTATCATGAGGCAAGTCACACGCTTGCCATCTGCTTTGGTGACAACAGAGCATGCAAGGAAGCTCAGAGCCTCAGAGACCAGCATGGGTTGAACAACCTCAGTTTGTCCATTATAAGACGTCCAAGTCCTCTTACTTCTTTGCAGAAAAAAAAAAAAAAAAAAGACTCTTACATTGCTCTTCTTCAAAGAGCAAACCAATTCCTCGAGAGTTTTGACTATTACCTTTCTACCTTTCTACGGGGAGAGTAAGCAGCTAACCCACCAACTCACAGCCCTGGTTTTGAATAATAAAACATCTAAACCTCCGTATTTGAGCTAAATACGGTCTCTCTATTTACATAATGGGGGCAATTCAGCCTCAGTGCGGTTACTTTGGAAGAGTCTATTCTGTAAGTCATCGTCTGCAAAACATTTTCCAAACCAAGACACATTTATGAAAATTCTCATCTCCAGCCAGAACTCTGCAAGAGTTAAATATCCTTTAATATATCTGTCACACGTGGGAAGTGGTGATTTAATTGCTAACATTCTGATAATGAAGGGAAAGATCATTTGATAATAATTAATGCCAATTCTCCTGGGACTATTTCCGTGTACATGAAGTGTCAACAAAATAGTATAGGAACATTAACTTGTTTCTTAGAGCAGGGAAAGCTTATTAAATATATTTTAAGAACACAAGAGCAGCAAAGAACATTTTATGTAAGAAGACTTCTTTAAAACATTTCTCCATTTCACACACATTTCTTAGTTTTGACTGAGCGTGAGTTTCTTGCCATCCCTCAAATTAACACTCGCAAGCTCCTCCCGAGAGGTGCTCCTGGACAGCAGGGGAAAGAGTGCGCATGCTCTGCTGAGTCTTGGGGTCATGGCCCAAAATACAGGTGGTAATTTAGAAATTTTCTGAAGATGCACATTCTTGGTTCAGTGGAAAAGTATGATTCCTTACGCAGACCTACCCACAACTGTCCAGAGAAACACACCCTCCCTCCTGTGGGACTGTATCATAGTCCATGCCAGATGCCCTGGTTTGCGCATCACACACCTGGAAGACGGCTCTTTTGATCTTTCTTAAGTCCCCTCCCCGAGACCAGCAGGGGTTGAACAACCTCAGTTTGTCCATTATAAGACGTCCAAGTCCTCTTACTTCTTTGCAGAAAAAAAAAAAAAAAAGACTCTTACATTGCTCTTCCTCAAAGAGCAAACCAATTCCTCGAGAGCTTTGACTATTACCTTTCTACTGATAACTCTCAAATCTTCAAAATGACCCTAATACACATCAACTTTCAATTTCATCTTTCCAGCTACCTGCAGGATATGTTATCACTTCAGACGGAACATAGCACTCATCACCATTTGATACACTGTTTCTTTTACCTGAATGTAAGTTCTGTGGGTGACACTATCTGCCCTGGCCTTAGAAAGGATCTTGCAAACCCCGAGCCGGGCATGCGGAGGGACTCCCCATGCTCACATATTCTAGAAGCAGTGATGGAAGAAATCAACTGTATGAGCCTGAAAGGGCCCCCAGACAGGGTGTCCTGTAAGACCACCGATAAAAGGAGGAACCTGGAGGAATCAAAACTAGGTACCAAAGGAGAGGATTTTGCACTTGTTTCCGGCTGGGGGTTGTGCACGGGAGGCTTGGGGCACTGCGGGTCTGTGTCTCCCCACCAGACTTGGAGCATATCACCTGACTATTAAATCACGCGACTGCCAGTGACTTTGCCTCACCTCTTGTCCCCACAGCAGAACTCCCTGGAGGAAAGCCTGGGCTGAGACAGAGCTGCGACCTCCCGTAGGGTCCCAGGTGAGCCCGCTGGGGCTCGGAGCAACCAGAGCAGGCAACTACCTCGTTTGCTTCCACCAGCCTCATGCTCTACACCAGAGGAAGCCCACCTAGCAAGGCGTGGAGGGGGGTCCAGCGGAAGGAGGAGCTGTGAGTCGCTGGGGGAGTGCGCCCCATGCCGGCGCAGGTCTGGGGATGTCGATCTGTAGCCAGTGCCCAGTGTCACAGAGAGCCACTTTGTGTTGCTGTGGGAAGCTGGAAAAAGACTTCACCAAGGGCAGAGGAGGAGTCTTAGGGGAGCGTGCAGACAGTGGAAAAGCTTGCAGCCAGAAGCCCAAGCCTAGGGAGACCTTCTGTTGTCAGGTTTAGCCAAGGCCAGGAAGGAGGGGAGAATGGGAACTGACGTAAAAGCTAGAAATGCCTTCTGTGACACTTTTGTTCCTGGTGCCTGGTACCCCTGGGAGCCAGAGGGGAAGGTGGCACCCGGCACCCTTGCAGGGGGAGGTGTCTACCTGCCCAGCTCAAGAGACTTGGGAAACAAGAGGAAAATCCAGGCTCCTGCCAGCTCCGAGGTGCGGGTGACTGGGCACCCGCCTGCTCACGCTTCCTGCCTGCTCCCGCTTGTATAACAGCACCCACCCCTGGGGAGAGGCTGGGTCCCAGGAAACTGGAACTTCTAAACCCAAATAGCAGACTTGCTGGTACATGACCTGCGTCCTGTTTTGGAGGCTTAGGAAACTCAGTAGCTCAGGGATGAGAAAAAGGATAAGACTAGAAAAGAACAGCTTTAAGAAATGTTCTGGAACTTTTACAGTGTGTCCTACTTTTAGGGGTAAGTAAAAGTCTTTGTAACCAATCAAGAGATCTAGAAAGTGCACCAAGGGAATGAAATAGATTCCAGAAGTTTTTACTAAAGAAGGGGTTTTGGAAAATGAACTATTGGGATTTTATTAAGATCAAAAGCTTTTGCACAGCAAAGGAAACAGTTAACAAAACCAAAAGACAACTGACAGAATGGGAGAAGATATTTGCAAACGACGTATCAGATAAAGGGCTAGTGTCCAAAATCTATAAAGAACTTAGCAAACTCAATACCCAAAGAACAAATAATCTAACCAAGAAATGGGCAGAGGACATGAACAGACATTTCTGCAAAGAAGACATTCAGATGGCCAACAGACACATGAAAAAGTGCTCCACATCCCTCGGCATCAGGGAAATACAAATCAAAACCACAATGAGATATCATGTCACACCAGTCAGAATGGCTAAAATTAACAAGTCAGGAAATGACAGATGCTGGCGAGGATGCAGAGAAAGGGGAACCCTCCTACACTGTTGGTGGGAATGCAAGCTGGTGCAACCACTCTGGAAAACAACATGGATGTTCCTCAAAATGTTGAAAATAGAGCTACCCTATGACCCAGCAATAGCACTACTGGGTATTTACCCTAAAGATACAAATGTAGTGGGGCGCCTGGGTGGCTCAGTGGGTTAAGCCGCTGCCTTCGGCTCAGGTCATGATCTCAGAGTGCTGGGATCGAGTCCCGTATCGGGCTCTCTGCTCAGCAGAGAGCCTGCTTCCCTCTGTCTCTCTCTGCCTGCCTCTCCATCTACTTGTGATTTCTCTCTGTCAAATAAATAAATAAATAAAATCTTAAAAAAAAAAAAAGATACAAATGTAGTGATCCGAAGGGGCACGTGCACCCGAATGTTTATAGCAGCGATATCTACAATAGCCAAACTATGGAAAGAACCTAGATGTCCATCAACAGATGAATGGATAAAGAAGATGTGGTATATATACACAATGGAATACTATGCAGCCATCAAAAGAAATAAAATCTTGCCATTTGCGACGATGTGGATGGAACTATCATGCTTAATGAAATAAGTCAATTGGAGAAAGACAACTATCATATGATCTCCCTGATATGAGGAAGTGGAGATGCAACATGGAGGGTTAAGGGGGTAGGAGAAGAATGAATGAAACAAGATGGGAGTGGGAGGGAGACAAACCATAAGTGACTCTTAATCTCACAAAACAAACTGAGGGTTGCTGGGGGGAGGGGGGTTGGGAGAACGGGGGTTGGCGTTATGGACATTGGGGAGGGTATGTGCTGTGGTGAGTGCTGTGAAGTGTGTAAACCTGGTGATTCACAGACTTGTACCCCTGGGGATAAAAATATATGTTTATAAAAAAAAATAAAAAATTTAAAAAAAGAAAAAGAAGGGGTTTTGGTAAGAATGTCTAAAGAGTTTCACTTTTTAGGAAGAGTATGACTCTTCCTTCTGGTATGAATGTGGTGTGGTTTGTATGTGTGTGTATGTGTGTGTGATGGTGTGTGTTGTGCGTGTGGTATTATGTATGTGTGGTATGAGTGTAGTATGGTCTATGTGGTGTGTGTGTGGTTGTGTGTCACGTGAGTGTGGTGTGTGTGTGGTGTGAGTGTGGTATGGTATGATATGTGTGCTGTGTACGTGTGGTTTGGGTTTGTGTGTGTGAGGTGTGCTGTCTGCTCAGGCAATAGTTCCAGGATGGACCATGGTTCCCAATATCCTAGTGTCAAACGGTTTTGAGACATTTAAAGTATCTAGGATTGTCATAAATCGGTTTGTGCTTCTTACTTTTGAATAGCTTTGTTTAGGAAAACTCGCTCTTGCCAAACAGAAAGTCGTGGGGATCAGAGAAGGGAGATGTTCACGTGGCGATGTGCACACAATCCCACGTCGAAGCTCTCCAGCTCCCAAGCTTAGAAAGCGTTGTGAGACACGTCTTTCACTTTCTCCTGCTCACTGGGTGTGCGCATGCGGAGAGAGCCACACAGAGAGGGTGGCTGGCACTGTTCACCCGCGCCAACTGCCATTCCTCAAATACTATTGAAACTTCTACAATTACCAGTTGGAGATGTTTTTGCTTGAGGGACTTTTAAATAGGGAGTCCTCTTACATATTTTATGTAGTTGGACACCATCGTAGGTGCTGAGGTAACCAAGAGGGATAGTTAATCTTGAAGACTCTGAAATAGCAAGCCCTTATTTTTATTCACTTCTTATTATTTTTATTTATTTATTTTTTTTAAAAGATTTTATTTATTTATTTGACAGATATCACAAGTAGGCAGAGAGGCAAGCAGAGAGAGAGAGGGGGAAGCAGGCTCCCCACGGAGCACAGAGCCCGATGTGGGGCTGGATCCCAGGACCCTGGGATCACGACCTGAGAGGAAGGCAGAGGCTTTAACCCACTGAGCCACCCAGGTGCCCCTTCTTATTATTTTTAAAGATTTTATTTATTTATTTTGGAGAGATTAAGAGAGAGAGAGAGAGAGGGCATGGGGTGGCCAGGGAGGGCCAGGGGGAGAAGGAGAGAGAGAATCTCAAGAAGACTCCACGCTGAGCTTTGGAGTCTGACGTGGGGCTCGATCTCACGACACTGAGATCTTAATCTGAGCTGAAACCAAGACTCGGGTGCTTGACCAACTGCACCATCCAGGTGCCCCAGCACTTACTGTTAGATAAAAGAATAAAAGGCAGTAAATTATATAGCATAATAAAGATAGGTGAGTAAACATTACACAGCGCATACTGAATCACTATTGCACATTATCTTTTAAACATTACACAGGACGTGGTTGTGAATTCCGTCAATTCCTAAGTGACCTCTAAACTACAAGAGGCATCTCAACCTTCCACAGCCTTAAAGGCATCAACCTGAAGTGAAATTAATGCTACAAAACTAGAATTCCTAAAATGTCTGAAAAACTTGTGTAAAAAAAAAAAGAGAGAGAGAGATAAATGGTAATCTGTGTTTTGCAAGCTTGTTAGGAGGGTTATACTAATCGGAGATAGTATCAGTCAAAACGGCCCTAGAAGCATTGGGTGGACTGAGCTACTGCCTCAGCTGCCCACAGAAGCAAGCCCTAACCAAAGTCAGAGCCGCTGGACCGAAACCAGAGAGGAGACCACTTCAAGCAGCCCATCACCCACAGCCCACGGGCTTCCCCAAACAAGGCAACTGTTCGAGCTGCAGCTAATCAGATGACCACCTTCCTTTGCTTCCGAGCCTCCTGCATAAAAACGCTCCCAGCCCCTGCCAGCATCAGCTTCTGATCACTTTTAGCGTGATGCCACCTGGTTCGAACCCAGGTATCCTCCAGTAAACTCTTGGGGGAAAAAAATAATGTGCCTCAGTTTACCTTTTAACAGTGACTTCGTTAATTTCCCCTTTCTATCCATACTCCACGCTGGCACTAAATTGCTTTTCCAGAAGCTCTGGTCATGTTTCCTCTCCCGGGTCTGAGGAGAAAGTCCCGAATCCTACACTTGGCCCACGAGAGCCCGGTGAGCCTCGCACTTCGCGGGTCACTTGCTCCTCACTCCCCGCTCCAGTTTTGGGAGTCCCCATCTTCTGGGCCTTCCCCCTGGTGCGGAGTCTGATGCCCAGACTATTTCCAGTACCTGCTAGGTGACATTTCTTCATCCTTCCAGGCCTTTAATGAAGCTCCCACCTTTGATAGTGCAGAACCTTCTCCTCTCATTGGATAATTCAATGTCCAGCTATGTGTACATGCTGGGAACCCCTGCTGGACACGGAGGATAAGCAAATGAACAGATGCAGCCCTACTCACCCGACCAGGGGCCCAGCACGAACTGGGGTAAGTGGTTTGTGAACGAGCAATGTGGCAAGTGTTAAAACGAACTCTGTTCCAGGTGATGCGGGAGTTGCCGAAGCATGCCCTTAACGCTTCCGATTTTCCGCCGCACATCATTTGCCATGATTCTGTACTGTCGTATGGGTATGCTGTTCTGTGCGCGCGTGTCATGTGTTCTCATTGGCTTCCGTGCTCCCGGAGCAGGGCACAGTGTCATTCTGTCCAGGTGCCTGCAGTGCCCAGCACAGCGTCACATATGTAGCGGCCGGTCCTTTAATGCCTGCTGAATACCCAAATGATTTTCCCTTCCAAGTGTTACCAACTCATTTTAAATAGAAGGAAGAATCTATTGAATATTTTTCTCCCCCATGAATGTTTCTTTTTGGAATAGCTCAGTTGCTGAAAACAGCATGATTTCTAGTGATTGCAGTAGAAGAAGAAAAGCTAAAACTCCTAGGACTACAGCTGCAAATGTCAATCAGATGCTGATATTACTCCAAGTGCGACGTGAGGTCTCATATTCCCTTTTTAACTCCAAAGGCTTTAATCGGTGGTGTGTGTGGTGCTACATGGTTAAGCAGCGTATTTGTATGGAAGACTAGAACAAAAAGATCAGTGGGTGAGAGCTTCAGTTCAACCAGGGAATATTCCAGAATTGTACCTCTACTCTCAGTGTGTGAAGGCTCACTCTATTTATCTGCATAAATTCAGAGAGTTATTGTGGCAACGCCATCTAATTTCAGGGGTTGAAAGCTATTTTATGGGTATTATTGAGAGATGGAGGTCTAATTTTCATGCCTTTGAATGGAGAAAGTGAAAGACATGTATTGTTTAAAGAAAAGATCACAAAGCAAGCACTCAGTCCTGTCAGAAATAAAAAGGAAGTAGCGCTATGCTCAGATTTTTTTTTTTCCCTGCATGAAAACGCAAAACTCTGAGAATGCGCACAGGAGGATGGTGTTGGGTGAGGACAGGATGGGGAGGACTCACGGCAGGCGTGGGAGAGACTAACCTCTACCTTCCACTATCCATTTGCCCTTTCCTCTCTCATAATAATGTGGCTGGACAGGACACCCACTGCCTTTGGGGTTGGCCACGTGGCCACAGAACTAGTTCTTCCCCTGGGAGAATGAGCTACGTGCCACTGCTGGGTCTGGCTCTGAGGACTGGAATGTTCTCCTCTTCCCTGACTCTTTGGCACCACCTATGAGGGCAACTAAGTACGTTGTGGGGGCAGAGCCACTATCCGGGCTTGAGATTTTTATTAGAGAGAAAGCAACTTCCATCTAGTGAAGCCACTGCTCTTTGGGGTCTGGGTCCCACACCACGGAACTGATGGCTGAATAATATAAGGGAATGCATGACAATCCATTTAGCCCAAAGGAATGAGAAGAAATGTTTTATTGCTGATTTCAGATACTATGGACACACAAAAATATTATGGGATATGATCTGAAGGATATAATGTTTGCTACTATAGAAAGATCTTATCAGGTACCATTTACTGTTGTTATCTGCCCAAAGTTCTTAGTGAATGAATGTCTTTGGTCATTTTTAAGATAATGCCTATGTACCAGTGGGGAGATTTGGGCTAGAAAAACAGAGAGCCCATTCAATGGACCTAAATAGAAAGGAAATGTATTCTCTCCCATAACACATGGCCCAATGACAGAGTGGCTTTTGAACTACTTAGCTGAGTAGCACAGTCAAGAGCAAAAAGACCTGATTTCTCCCCAAACCATGAGGAGGAAGGGTCATGGCAATAGCAGGTCTGCATTAGGTGACTCAGGACTTTCTACCAACTTGGATATGAGGTCACCTCCCAAAGGGGAGGCTACTTGAAGAAAACTCAGTGTTCTGTTAGCAAGAACAAGAGAGGGATGGATGTCAGGAGGGAAACCTCGCTGTTCACTACAACCTGTCTGCACACACAGATTCCAACCATGACATTCCAGGAGTTTGCCCCCACTGGCTGGTGGCCAGGTGCTCGGGGGTCATCTCCATGGGTGAGCAGTCTTGTTTGTGGAGGGAAGTTGAACAGCCTGTCGAGCAAGCATCTTGCCGATTCCTTTCTTAGTTTCTAGGGGTAATTAGTGTTCATTGTCCATTTATGATTATATATCAATAGCATTTATAATGGTGCTCAGAATATTGAAGGCATGCCTGGCCAGTGTTTTATCTCCATCATGCTTATTATTGGACTGCAATGGTCTTCTGAGATGGCACTCAAATAATCTTTGGTTTCTTTAGAACAACAAACTAAAACTATGCACAGCAATGTAGCCTCCAAACAACCAATTTCCAGACCTTTCAAAAATCTGTTACGTTCATAATGGGAAGCAGTTTTTACCCAGCTCACTAGGGGAAGTACAAGGTCTAACAAAGATCTTATCTCCTTAATCCCGTCCTTCTAGTTCTCCTTTTCTTACTGATCAAGCAGCTCCTGCACTTTTCAATAATACAGTATCAGCTACTACAATAGTCAGGCCAGACTATGTCTTCCAGAAAAGCAGTCTTCCAGAAGCTTCCTTTGATGTGCATTTACTTCTTCCTAAATAGCAACCATCTTTTGAATATAGCTCTGCTTCCCACTCCCTCCTTAGGTGGAAAATGATTTAGGTGAATCATCTATAAAGAAGGTAGACATGTAAGTGGTTGATTTCTCTCCTAGGAGGCCCCCATTCCAAGCACTTCCTGTTCTTGAAACATCCGGCAAGTGCACTTCCATCCTATTCTTGTGAAAGACTAATTTATAACTTGACAGGACTCTGTATCTCTTCTTTTTTCACTTCCTCCAAATACCTGGGCAGGGCCAATTTGCAGGCTGGACTATGTGAAGAGCTTGAAGTTCATAGAGAGAAGAGGAAGTAACAGACCCTGTCCCCGGGCATCTGCTCAAAAATTCTTTAGGCAGGGGTGACATTCCATAAGTGGAGTGGGTTCTTTCTGGGGAAGAAGCCACAGGAATAACTAATTCAGACTTCCTTTGAATTATGGACCTGTCGGGTTAACACTGATACCTTGAGAGGAGCGGGGGTAAAAAAAAGAAATCACTCGACATTAAATTCCCAACCGTCACCACATGCTAGACCATCACCAACAAGGCTTTGAGAAGAAGAATGTATGTCAGGAACAATATTGTTTCTTTCTAAAATAGAGTGATGATCGGTGCGGATGGGGTTAGAAACAGGCATTCTGGGCCTGCTTCTACAGAAAGGAGGAAGAAAATTGCTTTCTCTTTGGAAGTAAGCGCAGTAATAGGTCCAGCTGACAAATCACTTCCTAGAGTGCATCGGATGCTGTTATCTCCCTCTGAAAGGATTCCTTCTTGTTTTTATCCTTTTTCTGACCCTGGTTCAGGAAGATGGGCAGATGCACAAAGCTTTTATGTTTGGCCTATGCCTTATCCATGGGCTTAAGTCTTACTCATTTTTTTCCTTCTCCTAGAAAAAAAAGTCCTTAAATAAAAACAGCATGAAATGAATTTTATATTCTGGTCACAATATGAACTTTTAAACGGACAGATGGACGAAAGTCCATGTAGCAAGCCTGGGTAGCTCTGTGAGATATACTCCCTATGGGCCTCCAATCTGTGGAGAAGGCGGGAGTCAAGAACACGCTGGACCAGGTCATATTTACCTGGGAGACCCCTCAAGGTTCTTTCCTTGGGGTTCGTTCATTCTGCACTGGAGAGGCATAAGATAGTGAGAACCGTGCCTGGCAGAATCCTTGGGCCCACTGGATGCAAAAGCAGGGAAAGAGGAAGGTTGGGATCCAAGGAACCCTTAGCTTATGGATCCATTATAGACCCTTGGCGACCACTGACAATACCAGTGACTTGTCTTTACCCAGGAAAGGCCCTGTTCCCTCAAAGGAGCTTTCAGAGAACCAATGTAGTAATTCATAGACATAGCCTTTCCAGTGGATGTGTGACCAGTGGTGACAGAGACATGACTCTAGTTCTAAGTGCCTGTCTCTTTTGGGCCACATTGTACTCTGTCCTGATACTAAGGAAAAGAGTGTAAACAAAAATAGGAAGATACACAAAAAAACGAGAAAAAGGGCTATAAGAATTTAATTTCTAGAATACAGATATATGCAAGGTGCCATCAGAAAATATTTTTCTATAATTTAGGAACTACTTCAACTATTTTAAAGCTCCACAAAAATTAAAATTCACTTATTTGCATGGCTGTTCAATGCATTCGCCGACATGTTTCATAGAACTTATTTTGAGAACATAAATTAAATTTTCGAGCAGACTTCAACTTCCATTTTTCTTAAATATGTCATTCAGCTAAATCAGTGTGACAGGAGAGTGTGTTCTACACAAATTAATGCTTGAAAGGTGCCAAACTGGACCACCTGCATCTCTAGCTCCTTCGCGTGAGTGGTAGCAAGTGTTCACAATTTGGTTTTTCTGCCCTTGATCTCTGTGGTTGGAAGCCACATTTCTCCCTCCCTAGGCTAAGCCCACAGAAACACTGTGTCTGAAACGCTGTCATAATTCTACCTAATTCAGTTATTGGTTACCTTGCTTTTATTTTTAACAAACAGCATTACTATTTTTTTAAATATAAGTTTAAAAAACAAAGAAGTAATTCATAGACAAACCCCTTATATTATAAAAAGTGAAGAGTAATATATCTCCATGTTTAGAAACGTCAAATATTATAGAACACTATAAACTAAAAACAAAAGCCTCCTTCCCTGGTTCTCTACTTTCTCTATCCAAAGGCAACCCCTCTTACTGGTTTCTCTAATTCTTTTGAGAAAATACTTTGTATATTTATGAGCACTGAGCACCTTTTTCTTGCTCTTTTCACTCAATTCTACATATTAAAAGTGGTTCCATATAAACACACAGATTGACCTTGTTCTTCTTTAACAGGATATTATGTTTGATTATATAGATATGTCAAAAAATATATTTAGCCACTGTGATATTTATTACCGAAAATCTGCTTGTTTCACATTTTTGTCTATGACAAAACAGTGCTACAAAAAATATCCTCCACAGATATCTTGATGAGTTTTTGTGATTATGTCCATATGGTCATTGCTAGCAGGTCTACAGCTTGCGCACATCACTGTAACACCCAGAGGAGAAGGGGCGGGACGCTGCCACCCAAGTTAGGACAGAACACTTTGATCTGCAAGGATGATTCTGTGATAGTGATGGAACACTGTAGATACAAGTGTAGGCGAGCAATTTTATTTTATTCGAGGCAAACTAGTTTTAAGCACTGGAACAAAAAACCTGGATATGGCCCTCGCTGAAGCAGACACTCGTCAGGTCTGTAGATGTCCTTACCTTCAACCGGCGTCTGAAGACACATAAAGAGTCGGTGCCACAAGAAGGACTCCAGGAATGCCCAGAGCAACCGAATGAGCTACATCAGTCCCTTTGGGGTTCCGTACCAAGTCACATAGATGTGATGTAAAGGGTTGGGCCTCACGGGGCAGGAGGAGAAGATTTAATGTTCAATCACATTTTTTTGGGGGGGGGCATTTTTAATGAATTGACAGAATGATAGCAACTGGAAGTGACTCTAGGACCCTTATTACTTATGAGTGATATTCTTCTTACTTACTAGAAGTCAGAGAGCCTGCCTGGCTTTCGCTCTGGGGGAGGAAGGGCTACTCCAGCTGCATACATTTCAAAACAAAACGGGAGGAACAAAATGTGATGAATCCATACCAAGCAACATGATTCATCGATGCAGAGGAAGGAGACGTGACACCTGCTAACGCTTGGAGGAGCCACGAAAGCTTTATGCTAAGCAAAGTGAGCCAGACACAAAAGGACAAACGTTCTGATTCCACTTTGAACTATCTAGAACAGGCGGATCCGTCGAGATAGAAAGCAGATTAGAGACTACCAGCGATGCTGGTATATATACTAAGGAGTCTAGAGTTTCTGTTTGGGGTGATGAAAAGTTCTGGAAATCGACAGAGGTGATGGTTACGCAACATTACGAATGTACTTAATGCCACTGAACTGTATGCTCGCAAATGGTTATATATGGCAAATTTTATGTTATTATATATTTTACCACAATAAAAATTAGTATTAAAAAAAGCTAAAATGAAAGAACAAAGAACACTGCTTTGATGATTATAACCACATAATTCTGGTAAATGTCACCATGAAAGTTGAAGTGAGAACCAGAAAGTGTAACAAAGCAACTGGAATGAATGATATCAGATCCCCGAGGCTGTTCTTTAAAGGCAACATGAAGGGAAATCAAGAAACCCAGTACACAGGGAAGAATGATGGCGCCAGGCCCTAGATTAGGATGTCAGAGGAACTAGCTTGTGCAGGGACCGCTGTCCAGGAGAACCCATAAAGAGGAAGGAGTCAGAGGCAAATCAGAAGGAGGAGGACATCGTGTGTCTCTCTGAGGCTTCTACCACCAGATGACAGAAGCCTGAGAAATAGCGGGGGGTAAAAAATAATTAGTAAAATGAGGTGAAGCATAAATCTCTGTCCCCAACATCTACTGATGGCCTCTGGGAAGGCCAGGGGAGAGAGGCCGACCATGCAGAAGGCCAGGGAGGGGAACTCCATCCGGCCACCTTGTGAGAGTGGCCCTAGTCCCGCATCATCATGGTTGCTCTGGTCAGTGTGCTGAAGCCATTTCTGGCTGTGCAGAAAAGGAGGACAAAACCCCAACCCCACAGTTCCTTTGTCATCACCATATTGTCCTATATAGTTAATGTTTTATGAGATCGACATATGTTCACATCTACTATGTGAAAATAGTTTATTTACTATAGTATCACTTATTCTACGAAGTTTAAAAATCTTCGTGTCCACTGAACAGGAATCATTGAAGATAGCGCTCACCCACGATCATAACATTTCCTCCTCTCTTCTCCACGGATCTTATACCCATAGAACTATATACCAATAGCTGCTTAAGAAAACAAAAAAGATTTCACTATAGAAATATGCAGTGTCAAAAATACATCCACAACACATATGGTATACAATTAAAAAAAAAATTACACTTTGTTAGTCCTCTCCAAAGAGGACAGTGTTGTGGCTCTAAGGGTCTTCTTCGGTCTCATTAGCTCATGTGACTGCGGTATGCTTGCGACTCAGCACCGTCCATTTAAAAAATAAAGCAAGCGCTTTCATCCCCAAATTGTTCCATGAAACACCTATCCTTTAAAATGCACCACACAAAACAAAGTTCTTGCACTAAAGAGCTTAGGAAATGCTGCTTGTGGTATTCTACCTGTTCAGGCAAAATGCATGTTTGCATACTGAAAGCTTTAAGTCCCAAGGAAAGACATCCCTCTGTTTAACCTAGCTTAACACGTGTTTCCAAGCTGTTTAATGTTGGACCTCTGCCCAGTCTCTCTGCCTCCACTCCAATTTTCCTCCCAGTAACATCCCTTGGAACCTGATGAACGATCCTCACTTTGGAAAATGCTGTTCTATATTTTGGTACTTAGGACAATCCTTTAATTTCGGGAAAGATTTTTCTTCTTAACCAGAATGAAAGAGGTCAAAGTGTTTGTAACTGAGACATAGGAAATTTCTGTTTGCAAAAGTGACTCTTTGGATGATATTCTAGTCTTTCTTTAGACTGATGCTGTCCGTTAGAACTTTCTGGGGTGATGATGACACCAGGCTCTATCTGCATAGGCTAGTCCAGCAGCAGGAAGCCACCTGTGGGTGTTGAGCACTTGCAATGTGGCTAATGGGACTGAGGAAACAAATGTTAAACTTTATTCAATTTTAATTTAAATAGCCATTTTTGGCTAGTGGCTACCAGATTGGACAGCAGAGCCCTAGACTGAGGTGAAAGCAAAATCAAAAGAAATGCATAGAAACTATATTATCTTTAGGAGAAGTCTGTTTTCTAGAATGTTCTGAACTCTCCAGTAGCTGCTAGAGCTAAAGAAGGCTTCTCCATTCTATTTGCCACAAAATTGATTTCCTAATGTTATTCGATGAGATGGAGCTTACCGCTTTGAAAGAGTATAATTATTCCAGATTTCCCTTTATTTTAACAAGAACAACAAAAAAGCTGAAGACACATGGAATGGTCAATGCTCTGTGTTTGATTAGAAAATATGCATTTCTATTTCAAACAAAAGACTACTTTCTAGGAAGATTTGCCAATTGATAAATGTTTTTCAGAGGAATGGTATAGAGAACTTGTTTGTACATTTGTGAACAATTTCTTTAATTAAAATAAATACTCTCCTAAACTTTCTATCTTTGCAGTCCAAGCTGTCTCTCACAGAGAAAGTCTAGCAACACTTGTTTCCAATCTGCACATAAGCCAATCTTAGAGTTTAAATTAGATTTTTGGATACATGTCAAATAAACACGGAATGCATATTTTTGACATTTCATAACATTAACTTTCTTTTAAAAAGTACTTTTTGATAAAGAACATCTTGTATATAAAAGAATAATATGTCAACAGGATATGATTCCATTCTCTACAGGCCAGGTGGTTGAGGCAAGGGAGGTATGATCACAGCTGGCACTTCCTGGTTATAAACTCACATTTAGGTACAAAGAAAAATACCTGGCCTTTCTGGTGTCTCCTTGAAAGCATCACAATATAAACCATGTATATCTGGAGTCTAGATTTTACTGTCTAGACTTCTTTTTAAAAAGGGAGACCACAATATAGTTTTCAAAATTCTTCACATAATTTAATTAAATTAGGTATTTTTATAAAATTAAACTATCCTTAAAGAATAGGAAAAGTAACCATTTTATTTTTCCTTTTATTTTTAAATATCAACCATCTGCTTGCTTTTTATTTCTGGGCTCCATGTATTAAAAAAAAGATGCCCCGTCTATTAATTAAGTTGTTTGTATTATGTTAACTATATCATACTTAAAGGGTCGATCCAACAAGAAAATCTAATAAGTGTAAATATCTATGACCCCAACACGGGAGCAACCATGACCTACTTGACCAAAATAAAGAATCATACTGACAATAATACATTAATAGTAGGAGACCTCAACACCCCACCCTCAGCAATGAATCATCAAAGCAGATCAACAAAGAAACAAGAGCTTTGAATGACACACTGGACCAGATGGACTTTGTAGATATATACAGAACATTCCACCCTAAAACAACAGAATACTCATCTTTCTCAAGTACACACAGAACTTTCTCCAGAATAGAACACATACTGGGTCATAAATCAGGTCTTGACTGATAACAAAAGACTGAGATTATTACCTGCATGTTATCGGACCATGAAATTGAACTCAATCACAGGAAAAAAGTCTGGAAGGAATTCAAACACTTAGAAGTTAAAGAGCATCCTGCTAAAGAATGATTGGGTCAAGCAGGAAATTAAAGAAGAACTTAAACAATTCAGGGAAATCAATGAGAATGAAAACACACTGGTCCAAAATCTATGGGACACTGCAAAGGTGGTCCTAAGGGGGAAATACAGAGCCATCCAAGCCTCTCTCAACAAAGATAATTCCCAAAAGCACAAGCTAAACTTACATCTAATGGAGATGGAGAGAAAAAAGCAAATAAAAAATAAACCAAGTAGGAGAAGAGAAAAAATGAAGATTAGAACAGAGATCGGTGAAACAGAAACCAGAAAAACAGTAGAACAGATCAATGAAACTAGAAGCTGGTTCTCTGAAAGAATTCGTAAGATCGATAAACCTCTGAAGTGGCGGGGGTGGGGTGAGAGGTCGGGGTACCGGTGGTGGGTACTATAGAGGGCACGGATTGCATGGAGCACTGGGCGTGGTGCAAAAATAATGAATACTGTTATGCTGAAAATAAATAAAAAATAAATTTAAAAAAACCAACCAACCAAACAACAAAAACCACCTCTGACCCAGACTCATCCAAAAGAGAAGAGAAAGGACCCAAATTAATAAAATCATTAATGAAAGGGGAGAGATCATGACTAACACCATGGAAATAGAAACAATTATTAGAAATTATTATCAGCAACTATATGACAAGAAATTAACTTAGGCTTTTTTTTTTTTAAGATTTTTATTTATTTGTTAGAGAGAGAGAGATACAGAGAGCGAGCACAGGCAGACAGAGCGGCAGGCTGGAGGCAGAGGGAGAAGCAGGCTCCCTGCTGAGCAAGGAGCCCGATGTGGGACTCGATCCCAGGACGCTGGGATAATGACCTGAGCCGAAGGCAGCTGCTTAACCAACTGAGCCACCCAGGCGCCCCTAACTTAGGTTTTTTAACTCAACATCTGATCTTTGAGTGGAAGACTAGGTATTTCTATTTACTTTCATTGACTCCTTTCCTATGTAAGAACTGAAAATGAGGCGTGAACCCTGACCTAAGTAAAATCCACTAATGTCAGTAGTGCAAAATCACTACTTTCAACAAAAGTTTCTTTGCACATACCAGCTCGGACCCCACACTTGCACAGATCTAGATTTTGATTTGATGAAGCCCTTTGATTGATTTGAGGAAGTCCTACAGTCTTTGAGCCCTCTTCAAGGAAAATGCACAAAGACAACTAGGTAAAAACAAGAGGCCTGTGCAAGAAGGGAGCCCAAGATGAATGCTTCATTCGCACCTTGAGCGATCTGCCTCAGCAACACGGCGCTCTCTCTTAAAGGAAGGAGTGCCTACCAGGAGCCTAAAGAAATTCTATCTTATTTCCTTAACAAGTGGTCAGTAGTATGATCTTTTTAAAATATTTTTCCCCCCGTTGTCATCTTATCCCTGGATTTCTAATTTAAAACAGAAAACTCATCTAATTCCTAGTATTATCCTAGATAAGAAATTCTCTCTCAGACATATAATATCCCAAAACAACCCCAAATAAGATAATGATGTTTTATTTATGGAAAACTCACAAGGTTTGATTGCCTTAGCTTTCTGTATTCCCAGGTCAGTGAGTATTAATGTATTCCATATTTTGTTGCTGTTTTCCAGTATTAAACATATCAACATTTTACACTGGAGTCATAAAAGTTAGTGAGATAGTTCTGATGAATAGCAATAAGCCAGAGTAAAGAATAATGCATAACATGAATTCCTTAGGAAATCAATTAATATTTTTATAAGCAGTAGTAAAAATATGATCAAGGGTTAGCAGAGAGTGAGGTCAGCCTATTTGATACCCAAATATATTCTTTGTTGAGTTCCATCTATCAATGTAAAAATATTCTGTGCTGTGTCAAAAATGAAATCTCAGTACCCCTAAGACTAAGACATTTTATATTTCAGGACGTACAAAATTCTAGTTTGGCTGCATAGCCTTTGACAGGTACATAAACTGTGATTCTTAAAGTACTTCCTGGTTCCTAATTAACTTTTTTGTGGATCCCTGAACTTAGTCTATTTTGTTCTGAATTATGTATTTTGTGTGCAAGAAAAACACTGTATATTGTGAATTTCTTGATGAGGTTCTTGTAAGCAACTCTAATGCCAGGGTAAATAATGATTAATATTTGAAAATAAAAGTGCTAGTATATTCGTATTACTTCTACATAGTTTTCATCCCTCTGTCCGTCCGTCCATCCATCCATTTAATGAATGTTGAACTCCAAATACATGGATTTATTGAGGACAATAATGTCAAGATTAAGGATGGGAATATAAAGATTAAGGATGGGAATATAAAGGCATGAGACAAGTGTAACACTTCAACTTGAATTTTAGTATATGGGACTTAAGCTCAAACAATTCTTTATAATGGTAATAAATTTGCTGGAACCATCACACATCTATCAGGCTTTCTGAGATGGACTGACATTATTATCATTTAAATAGAAATCCTTGTCTGTATGTATTAGCTAATGTGCACTGCTCTCCAGGTAACAGTTAAGTGTAGAGATACAGTAGAGCGAAGAATCAGGTAATCTGATTTTCTGATGGACGGCACTACATGTTTGAATAAGAGAGTCAAAAGTACTAACCAAAGCACCTACTAAGAAGCCAAAGATAATCAAAATACTGAAATCTGTTTCTTTAGATGCAAACCACATACAACAGGAATCATGGGTGTATGAAGGACCATCTAAGCATGTCGCAGTGAGCTGACTGACAGGAAGACAACATGTGTAGCTGTGGCTCAGCTCTGAGAATGGGTGTCCATGGGCACATTACAAGTACTTCTAAGGCCTAGTTTGATAACATCAAGCATTTCTTGGTTACCTAGAAAATAAGAGTTGGGCTTTTTGAATCTGTTGGTAGTTGAGAAAAAATTAGCACAGGTAGACTCATAGATATCTTACTTTAAACCTGTAAACTACAACCTAGGAAGCACCGTGGATAGTAAGGTCTAGAGTGTTTTCACATCTGAGACTCTATGATTCTTCCATAGCTTTGTTGCCAGTGACTTTCCTTGAATACCGTGTAGGGTGAGGTGCTTACTACTTCCCGAGGCAGCCCATTTTACTGTTGGTTGTCCATGGTGTAAGGGCAAATATTAAGCAGAGATTCATCATTCTTGAACTTCTACTTATTGGGTCCTGTTCTCTCTGAACAACATGAACTAATCATGATTTCTACCACACAATGACTTTCCATTACCACCCTTGAATCCAGAAAAGACTGGCAGCTTATGAGAATGAACAAATCATGGCAGAACTAAATACATCAGAAAAGGGGGAAGAGAAAAAAGGAAAAGAGAGCTTCCAAATCTGTTGTAATAATGGTCCACTTATATGCGACGGCTAATACACAAATGTGGCTCTTGGTTACTAACCAGTCTCAGAGGGACACTTTATTACTTGCACAATTTACAGTGCCCTCAAGGACAACATTCCTCAGAACGAGCACAAGTGCTCCCGTTGCAAAGGTCAGCATGGAAGAGCCACCATGTTATCTCATAGAAAAGTCCATTGGGATGTTCTGAACCGCAAGCATCAAATTTCCTGTATAATGACCACAATGAAAATGAATGATAGTCTGTCAAGGGACTATGTGGGAGAAGCAATTCTTTGAATGGCTAAAATAGTGACACCTAGATACATAACTCCTTGCTGTAGATCTGGCTTGATCATATGAATGAGCCATTTTGGAAATGGATCTTCTAGCCCCAGTCAAGCCTTCAGATAACTGAAGCAACCCTGCTCGACTGTGGCGTCATGAGACCCCGAGTCAGAGCCAGAGCTACCCAGTTAAGATACTTATTGACTCCTGATGCCCATTCTGTGGGATAATGTTTAATGAACTAAATGGTTAAAATTTGGGGTGATTTGTTATGCAGTAGTAGAGATGTAATATACAAACTGACAAGCCTACCCCCCAAAAAAACAAAACCAGATAAATTAAAATAAAATAAAACCCATCACTTTGAATTTCAAAAGGACAAAAAAACATCTGGAAGACCGGTCTCCTCATTTAGGTAAGGTTTACCCCCAAACTCTTTAACCCTAAGGTATGAAAGCAATTCAATTCACTCCCAAAGTAATTTTCCATGACTTGGAGCTTAAATGTGTACGTAACTTACTTACAATGTCACATTGAATGAGAAAAAGGAAGACACAGCTGTTCAAAACTTTAAATTACATAAAACCCTCAAACTTCTTTAAAGCAAGGTACACAACGGAATGCAGAAGATGGGCCAAAGAAACTCTTCTCCTCACAGAGAAAGTTAAGACCTTAAACTCCAACTTTTGAGAATGGAACAACAGTTGGCAATTAGCAGGCAGAAGCATACAATTTAGTCATTAGTTAGAAAGTGTTGTAACTCCTTTTAAAAGAAAGCATTCCCCAGCATGCTGGTCTCCCAGCATTTGGCAGCTGGCTTAGGCCACACACAATTGGTGCAGATTACATGGTACGTGATGAAGACCTGGCTGGAAAGTGTAGGTTGACTTCTAAGATTCCTAAAGCTAGCACACGTGACTTGTTCCCATTCTAATGCCATCATGATTATTAATCCAGAGGCATTTTTCTCTGAGTAGGCATCACAGTATCTCAAGGTTTTTCCACATCTACTTCCTCTACTTTATGGCTCAACCCAGGACTTTGCAACCTCACAGATGGCTTTACTGAGGACAACAGACACGAACCTCTGCAAAGGTGACTTAGAGCCCTCAGGCTAAAATTAGGCCCGGGCAATAAGCCTCTGCCAACAGCACTCCTTCTACAAAGCTCCTCATGAAGTTGCAATTTTAAAAGAAATGTTTTCCCATCAAAATTCAATAGCATTTTATAGGCACATATACTTTCTTCCTTTTCTGGCCTGCATGGAATCTCATATCAGGATTATTAGCCATTTGTCACTTCAACCTATAATTTAGCAAAACTTTTTGTGTTTGAGTTATGCTTCCCTCACACCTCCCCTGTCAGCTTGCAGCCATAGATTCATTCAAGAATCTGGGTCATACTGGTTGACCGCGTAGAACAAACATTTTCCATGTTTCTTATTCTGCTTCCCTAAGAGGCACCATTAGTTTTGCTCCTCTCTATGTAAAATGATTTTTATGACACAATAACATTTCAAGTTTTCCATATTAATCTTCATTTTATTTCTTGAAATACTTAGGCAAACAATTCCGCTAAGACATCACTGATGGGAAATTCCTTTTCTCCTTTACTCTGTCTCCTTAAAGCCAACTCTAAAAAAGTAATAAATGTTTTCTCTGAATCAGCTGAGCACTGGAAAAAAAATGTTTACAAGTCTGGCCTAGTAATCCACAATGTCTTAGAGAAAACATGGTGACAAACAATGAAAGCAGAAACTCTTAGTAGGACCCTCTCCTCCCCATCAATGAATATATATGTGCATATCTGGGATCCTGTATCAGAATTTAAAAGTCTATTTTCTTTTCTTTTTTAAGGATGTTATTTTTCAGTAATCTCTACACCCAATGTGGGGGTCAGACACACAACTGGGAGGTCAAGAGTTGCCTACTCTTCTGACAGAGCTAGCCAGGCACCCCTAAAGGTCTGTTTTGTTAAACATCAGTTTGAAGATGTCTGAGTGCAAAGGGAAAATGACAATAAAACAAATATATCATCATTGCCAATTTGCTAAAAGGAAACACAGAAACAATGACACCCAGAGGTGTAGGTGGTACTTACCCCACAGCCCAGACTGCTGCCTCCTTCACAAGTGACCTTCCTCATGCCCGGCTCTGGAAGCAGCCCTGCTCCGCAGCCAGGGCTAGGGCACAGCACCCCCCCCATCTGAAGCACACACTCTTCAGCGCCATATTGCTGGTACCGGTTGTACTGTTCAAAAACCAAAAAACAAAAACACATGAGTTTTTAAAACTCCTAAGACTAAGATGGGCTGTTTTAGCCAAAATGTTAATGGTTGGTGGTGTGTGGATTTTCTTGTTCACGTGTTTTGGTAAAGAAAGGGGGTGGGTGGGTGGATGAGGTATGATCCAACATAAAGAAAGCCTTCCCAACTGCAATCGGCAAAACAGATAACTCTGTATTTTTAGGAAACTCCCTCCCCATCCCCAAAGTTTGTTCTTTTAATATTACTACCATCAACTGCATTTAATAGTCTTAATTCACACAGATTTTAGGAAATATAGCTATATTTTAAGTTATGGACACACAACGCATCATTATCAAGCTCATCTAGTGGTAATTTTCATGCCTCTCTTGGGAGTCTATGGGCTTTTTTAAAACCATTTTGCAAATAGGTCCTGATATTCCATCCTGTGCTAACTGTGGGCAGCCCAAATGATATCTGAGCATATCTGAGCAATACTGAGCACATTCAGCTTGAAGAAGAAGGGATTCTTTCCCTTTCATTATTATTCTCTTACTTACAGCATGTTTCTTTTATCCCTGAGTTTATCACGCTGTTGCGTGGCTCAACGCCCTCCCTGGTTTCCCCAGCCTGTAAAATAGAACCAGACAGGGCAGTGTCTAGGGTCTTCCTGTTGTAGCCCTGTTATTGTTCTCCTCGTGTTATCTGATCATATTTGCTTCTAAACTCAGATCAAGTCAAGTGAATTTGCTCAGGTGTGAATTATTTTATGCAACATTCGGTGATCATCTAGTCTGTATGTGTCAGACCCTACTGTGGGCGCTGGGGACACAGCAGTGAACAAAACAGACACCTCTGCTCTCGTCCCCATGCCTCTAACAATAAATGCTGAAAGGTTATATTTCGGAAGGAGAATAAAAAACAGAGAAGAAGCAGAGTTCGGAGACAGTGGGGACTATAATTTTGAAGAGGTGATTAGGGGATGGGGGATGCCTTATGAAGAGGGTACGTGGAAGCAAACATCTAAAAGAGATTAGAAAAGCAAACCATGTGGCTACCTGTGGGAATGGGCTTTCAGGTCAAGGACAGAGCAGCACCAAGAAGTAGAAGCCACAATGCACTTGGTGCTCTGAGGTACAGCAGAGGCCAGTGTGGCTGAGTGACAGCAGCCAGGGAAACGGCAGAAGACGTGTCAGAGAGTTCTTGGGGGTCTGGGCTGTGAAGGTCCCTGAAGGCCACTAGGAGAAGTCTGGCTGCTATTCTGAGAGATATGGGAACCACGGGAGACTTTGGAGCTGTGGGGTGACATCATTTGACTAATCTTTTAAAGACAGCCATCTGGCTGAAATATTCAGAATTGACTCTCACGGGCAAGGATGGAAGGAGGAAGCAGAGGAGCAGCAGGAGGTTTTCAGCAACCCACATGAGAGACGGCGACGGCCTGAACCAGCAAGCGAGCGGTGGTGGGGGCGGGGTGTCGGCTGGATATATTTTGAAGGCAGAAACGGCAAACGTTTTTAGGCAAATTGGATACATGGCATGAGAAAAAAAAGCATGAACGTAATGTTTTTGTCTGAGGAGACAGGAGGACAGACAGACAGACAGACACACACACACAGAGAACGTAAGAGACAGAGAATGAACTACAGAGACATGGGAAAACCTAAGAAAAAATGGGTGTGTCTGCATATGTGTGAGTGTGCATGGGCATGTGTGTGTGTAGGTTGGGAGTTGGGAAAAGGAGTCGGGACTTCTCCTGTGCTCATCTGCAGTTTGACAAACTGCTACATGGTAAGATGCTGCGCAACTAACTGAATATGAGTTTGGAGTTTAGGAGAAAGAGAGGGTTGGAGACACAAATTTTGAAATCATATGTGCATGGAAGGCTGGGAGGAAAAGGGTTAGCCTCAGACCTCCCATGCATTTGCTCATTCCTCTGCCCCAGGAAAGAAAGAAAGATGGCTTGGTCAAATCCTTTTGCAAACATGCTAATGGCGCATCCATACAATGGCATTTACCAGAAAAGACTTCTTAACTATGGGATACATTAAGCAGGAAATGCTTCCGTGGTGAATGATTCCTCGAGTGATGAATGATGAGACAGTTTATATAATTGAGAGATTTCATGTTAATGATCATTTGGTGAACTTCTGAGACCTCATTTATTAGGTCTGGCCTCGAGTACACGCCGTAAGATGCTGAGAAATGACCCAGGACCATGCTAAACGACCCGCCCTTCTCTGTGCTTTGTGTGCGCCTCATTATTGCCCGCATCCTTGAAGTTATTAGTAAAGCTTGACACAAGGCTACATCTATGATTCCTGTGAGTCTGATTTGACAATCCAACTCTGTGTTATCTCAGGAGTCATGAGGCTGGCTGAGTCTATCTAACCTTTGTAGGGGAGAAGAGAAGGAGCCAGAAAAGGGGACTGAGAAGAAGCAGCTTATGAGGCAGGTGGAAAATGAAAAGGATGTAGGTGTCCTGGAAGCCATGGGAACAGAATTCTTCAAGGAGGGTGTCATGATATGTCTCAAGAGGTGCACAGAAGCCAATTACTGAAAATTGGTTGAGGTTGGAAATGCAGATGTCACTGTGATCTTGACAAGAGCCATTTCAGGGGAGTCATGGAGCCAGAAACATTAGCGGAGTCAAATGGAGTAAAGACAGAATTGGAGAAAAGGAATTTTAAGAGCTGAGAATGGGTCCTTCTTCCTGTAGGAGTCTGGTTGAAAAGGAGAACAGAAGCATGGGCTAGCAGCTGAAGGGGGGCAGTGGGACTAAAAGGATTTTTTAATTGGAAAAATGATAAGCTTGTATGTTGAAGGGAATGATGGGAAGAGAGGAGAGAATTGATGATGTCATCTAAGAAACAAGCTCTCTCTTTGGGTAGGTGGAGGAGTGGGATCCCAAGGGTGAGTAGAATGGCGTGAAGAGGGAAAGCTGCCATCCTTAGCAAAGGAAGGAAGGCAGAGTATCTGGCCCCGGTTCAGAGAGACAAAGGAAGTGTTGGTGGAAAACTGAGAAGAAAAGAAACGTGTCAATGATCAGGGGAGAGGAAATGGAAGGAGGCAGCTAGCATTATTGCAACCCGTTTGTAGGCAGAGATTATGAACTGCAAGAAAAACTAGTCAGTAGAATTTTATGTTTTTCTCTAACACCTGGCTGCAAAATACAGAGTAGGCAGGAAATTGGATTTAAGCCAGGTGGGAATTTGGTCAGACTTACATAAGAGACCAAGACACTCTTTAGTCCCTCCCAACACCTATGTGCATCCCTTCATGCAACTGTGAATGAACTCAATAAATATGTATCAAACCCCTCTGAGGTGCTCAGCTCGGTGCTGTACCACTGGACAGTTCAACCTTCATGCCTTGGCCTATCCAAAATGGGTACAAAGTTTTAGTTTTCAAGATGAGTAAGTTCTGGAGATCTAACGTACAAAATGGTAATATAGTGAATAATATAATACACTTGAAATTTGCTAAGAAAGTAGGTATTTCAGAACTACAAGGCTTTTACTTAACATTTTCTATTTCACATCTGCATCTCCCTTCTTCTACATTGCTTCTTAAGAACACGGAGGATGATGGAAGAAAAAAATATTCCACACTAGCTCATTTGCTTGATCTCACACATATACAAAGATATTAGAATAACACCATCGATATCATTATGAATATGATTGCTAAAAACCTTACATATTTTCATATGCTATACCATTTCTTCTGTCAGTTTTTCTAATAACTGGACTGTATATATATATTGTTGAAACATATGGCTATTCTATATTATGCTTTTTTTTCTTAATTTTCATGTTATCTTGGGTCTAAACACACACACACACACACACACACACACACCCCTCATGTTCACCACCAGTCTTTGTGTTAATGTCTCTCTACTAATTTTGGTTGTCAGAAGTGCATTCTCCAGTAAATTCCTCAGAAGGAGTGTATGGGGAAAATACTCACTGAGGTCTTACATTTGGGTGACAGTTCCCTTGGGGCCTTTATTCTTGAAAATATGTTTGGCTGGATATAAAGTTATGGGCTCACAGTTTTCCTCCCTTGAGCACCTTTACTGTCTCATTCCATGTGCTTCTGGTGTAAGGAGTTATGGACAAGCGTGATGACAATCTGTTCTCTTTTTTTCCCTTTACAAATTGAATTGATAATCTTTTTATCCAGATGCCCAAAGGATTTTTTTTTTCTTTAGAAACTATAGTTTTGTTAGAATATATCTTGATGCTGGTCATTATTTGGTCAATGTACATGATTTAAGGAAGCTGTTTTGAATTTAATTTTCAGCATTTGCTCTAGTTCCTTGCTTCAATGTGTTTCTTACAGGATTTGTAGTATACATATATTGGATCTTCTTTACTCACTTTCTCCATCTGTCAACTTCTCTGGAATCTGTCATCTCACTTTATTTTCATGTTTTAGAAGTTTCTTCTTTTTCACTTCCTATTTCTCTTAAGACAATATCTGTTATTTATTTTTATTTGTATAATTTCTTAATCATATTGTCCTTTTGAAATGGTTACTCTAGTTCCCACCTGATGGACTGTTTTCTTGTGTCTCAGGATGTCATTCTGTTTTCCATTCTCTGCAGCCTCTTCACACTTTGTATGGGATTTAACCTTGCTTCTTCCTGTTTCACAGTTATATGTGAAATCCATTCTCCTGCAACTTTAGAAACAAGTAGGATCCAGCATAGATCTTGGTGGCTCTAGAACTTCCTTTTCTGGTGTGTGGAGCTCCTTTCTCTGATTCCCAAGCTCTGCTGCCTCATTTTTAACTGGATTTTCTCTTTCCTGATCCCCTTTTCTATTCCAAGCACGTTTCTGCCTTGACTTGAAAGAGATCTTTTTTTTGGTTGTAGGATGAATTAATGAAATCTAACTCCTATGAGCACCAATTAATTAAATACTTCCAACAAAATAATCAATGGCAATGGGAATTAATAACAGTGATGGAGGATGGATTTCTATTTTAAATAAATGGCTCCCAAGCAATTGGCTATTTTCTGTTTTAACGAAATATCCCCTATCTAATTTAGTGAAGCTTTTTTACTACTATGAGGATAGCTTTTATCTACGAAGAAGTTAACCTATGGACAAAGTCCAATAACCCTTTAGCAATTCCTGCTGACTGCATTCATAGTGGCCTCAGATACTGACAAAATGTGGAATTATGTTCTTCTTTCCATTTATTAGCTAAGGAACTTATAAAAAATGACTATATTATAGTCATTCTATTTGCAATACACTCAAGAGAATTTGAGCATGCAATTTCTTTTCTAAAGGAAGACAAATATTTTAACTTATATACCTGGTAATTTCCGATAATTAAAAAGCACACATATCTGAAATAAAACCTATGCTTATTGAGTGCATTACTTTTTTTTTTCTTAACCATGAAATTTATAAGAACAAACATTTGACCTGAAGATAGTAATGAGTTAGTATTCACAGAAAGCTTCATATCCTAAGGAAAGAAATTAGACATGTAATTATCTGTAAGTCATTAGAGATACTTATTTGATTCCCTTCAAGATAGGGCCCACATTTCCATGGCTTCCTTTCAGCCACTTACTGGCACGATGTTAAAAATAGGTTGAAAGAACCCGACTATATATTTCCTAGAGAGTTGTAACAAATCAGTACTAAGTAGAGCAGAATATCTATATTCATCTAAGTACAAAATACACACAATTAGTAAAGTGATAAATGGTCCCCAATCAGGGAAAGTGAGCAGATTCTGATCAGTTCGTACTACTTGTGTCATATTTAAAGGCTTTCTTCACTTGTCAATAATGGAGAGCATTTTATGAACAGAACTGAAGGAATGTGATTAATTTGTAATGTGTATTAAGTCTGTGTAGAATCTACTCTCAGGTGAGCTCAAAATAAATTCTCTAAAAATCCCTGATTTATTGTTTGTCTTTGGATTCACGATGAGTGACTGTGTGCGCACCTGTGTATGTGTAGACATATTCATCCTAACCTGCAACCAAATCTGTTTAAGCTATTAAAACTAGTTTGTCAATTTATAGATATATTTTCATAAAATGGATAATCCACAGACAGATGACTGAGATAATTTAGAGTCAAAACATGATGTTCATAAACATTTTTGAAAATAAATATTAACAAAAGGCATACTACTTTGCCCCTAAGGAAAAAAATTTTGAACATTTCTTGTATTTCATCAGATTATAGTGAAAATGCATTCCATTAGTATGACCTATCTAGGTAAAAATCTCAACTCATTGCTATGGCTTATGTTTTATTTATTTGAAGAGTAAATTACTCAGTCTTTGTGTGTATGCTCATGGATTCTCCTAAGAATGGAATTTTTTTTTTAAGTACAAAGTTCATAGAAGTTTCCATAAACTGATATTTTAGGAATCTGAATAATGAATCATGGGAGAGTACAATCAAGGAGAGGTTGTATTTTGGTGGTCTGTAGGTAGGTAGAAGAGTTGAGTTGGGTGGAATATTGTTCTGTAATGAAGCAAGAGTCACAGGTTCAAATCCCACATGGGCCAGCTGGTTTCCTCTTTCTTAGTGGCCACTGACTGCTTGCTAAAGACTCGTGGTCACTCGAGGGGTCGGACTGGGAAGGATCTGCACCTGACTATCCTGCACCACTGGGAAACCACCCAAAAGACCTGTGTGGGAAGACACAGACCTCTTCGTCGTGATACTGGACTTGCATGCTTTCCTAAGAAAATAAAGCAAAAAGGAACCCGAATTTTAAAAACCGCAGAAAATCTGAAGAAAGGAATACTAGGTAAATCTAAAATCTGAGAAAACTGGCAAATGTTCTGTCAAAATGAGTCACAGCTTGTCAGCAGTCCAGGAGATCTGTGGCAGCTTTTCAAATTCTCTGAGCAGGGAAGGAGGCTGTTTTTGTTCTGCTGTGGAATTTTCCAGAGCGTCCTTTTGGGGGCACTCAGGTATAGCTACAAAACAAATCCTATACAGGCTGGGGCCTGTCTTGCTTTCTGCTCCCTAAATTCTGGCTTCTGCGAAGTCTTAGCCACAAGCACCCAGGGATTCCCTCTCTGGGTCCTCTCTGAAACCCGCGTGGAGGAGAGAAAACCCCATCCGAAATACCATTCGCTGAACAACTACTCTGTGCCAAGCGACTGTGCCAACACTTTGCCTGTGCAGTTCATTCTCTGTCTACTCTGGAGACTAAAAGAAGAGGCCACTGAGTTACACAGAAGTTCAGTCCTTTGCTGGCCTTCACACAGGCAGGACAACCCCAATTCCAAATCAGAAATCAGGGCTATGGCTCCAAAGAACATCCTTTCCCCAATACCAAGCTGTGTCCACTTTTTTCTCTTTTTCCCTTTTTATTAAACAACAACAACAACAACAACAACACAAAAAAATCAAAACCAACCAAACAAAAAAAAAAAAACCCTTTTTTTTTCCAGCTCACTCTCATTCATCTTTTAGAAAATAAAGAAAAACAGTTTATTAGAGAATTTCCTCTTTGGATAAAAAAAATCTCAAATAACTTTATAGGGAAACACACATTTATCATGAATCCATTTCTCCTTGCTATGCAGAGGATGCCCTATTTTCTGTATGTATTAGAATTTAAAAAACAACAACAAAAACAACAACAACAAAGCTTGTTAAATTCTCAGTAACCTTAATCTTATTTTTCCTCATTTGCAGGTAGTTAGCCCTGGGGAAGTTGGTGACAGCCTCTGTGGGCGTGCCTGCCACACTGCTGTTTGTAGTCTCTGTTCTGTTGCTAATAATGTTTTCTTTATCCCTGGACATCTGTCATCGACTGATGAAGTAAATTGGCTAGAGAAAGAGCTGGACCCTGTTCACTGCATGGAGAAAACAATCATTAGGATGGCTGAAATCAGATATAAGGAGAAACCAGATCAAACAACACCTGCAATATAATTGGAGCAACGGACTGTATCCTGGATTGCAATTTAGGAGGTTTTTTTCTTTTTTAAAACATTTTTAATTTGTTCTATTTTTTCAAAGTAATTTCTATGCTCAATGCGGGGCTCAAACTCATGATTCCCAGACCAAGAGTCGCGCGCCCCGCCGCCTGAGCTAGTCCAGGGCCATGAAGTTTTTGCTTTTTCAGATGTTCCTGATGACATGGTGTCAGGAAATATTTCAACGTCCAGTGGTTGTGGAATCTTCCAGAAAGGAGGTCAGAAGCAATCGGCTGCTTTATCCCTTTTCTCTTCTGTGGCCATGGCAGTGCTCCCAGGAGGGCGAGGCTATGAAGGTGGGTTCCCGTGGGCTGTTTTCCTCACAGGAGTTTTTTCTGTGAAAGGGATTCCAGAGACTTCTGGAGGTTTTGCAAACAGGACGGCTAAGCACAGGCTGTTGATAAGAGCAGTCAGCAGAGAGCGGGGGGCCCATGGACGCATGGTACTTACCTTTTACTACAGTCCCTGAGAAGGAGGCTTGAGCAGTACGATTGCTGGCCTCCAAACTCAAGCGCGTCACCTTCAGAGGAAGGGGACTTGTCATGACTTCCTCAAGAGGCACCTCGGTGCTACCACCTCCCCCGCCCCCTCCCTGTCTCTTCCTGGGCTTTCCTTTCCTCAAACGCATTTTCAAATGTTGGGGCTCCTTAGGGTTCACATGGTTCCTGGTCTTTTATCTCCATTTGGCAACTCCCATGGATTTAAAATACCAGCTGCCCAGGGTGCCTGGCTGGCTCAGCTGGAACAGCATATGACTCTTAATCTCAGGGCCATGAGTTCAAGCCCCATGCTGGGTGTGGAGATTATGTAAATAAATAAACTTAAAAAAATAAAAATAAATAAAATAAAATACCGTTGGCACATCAGAGACTCCACATCTGTCCCTCTATCTCTGACCCCTGACCTCTGTCTCCTCTGAACTCCCAATCACACATCCAAATCCCGATTTGCCTCCTCAGTGCTTCGGGCCTATCCCATCTGCTCAGACCTGGGCCCCGGGATTCCTCCCCTCTGCCTTCCCCTTCCTACCATCATTCGCATCTTGGTAAGATAAAACAGTAGGACTCCTTCCTTTCCCTGACCCGCAGCTAATCAACCCCTGAGACCTTTCATCCGACCTCTGAACGGTCACTCCCCTCTCTTTCCTGTGACAACTGTCCTGATCCAGATGCTATCCATATTGGACCAAGACTGACATTCTTGAAATGTAATTTGGTTAATGCCCGCCCCCTGCTTAAACTTAAATTCAAGAATTTCCCATTGAACATAGAAGTAAATTCGGATCTCGAGCACGGCCTACATGGTGTGGATGCTCTGCATTTTTCATCACTGTCCCCCTTGATCATGAACTCCCGGCCGCACTGCTTTCATGTAGTGGCTTGAACAGAGGAATCTCTCCACCTCTTGGGGGTCACTGAACACATGCTTCCCTCTGTTTCGAATGTTCTTCTATCCCATACTGAGCTCCCAGCTCAGCAAGTAGTGGTGCCATCTCAACCTTGAAGGTTCACGGTCCCTTGGCTCCTTATTCAAAATACGTTAAATCTCAATCACGGTTTTCATCTTAGCCTTTATCATGATTTGTTTGTGTGAGTTCCTTGTTGACCATTTTATCTAACACTAGCACAGCAATAGAACAAAAAAGGTATTCACGAAATGTCTGTTGAATAAATGAACTTTGTTTCCTGAAAATTCTGCTGATTGAACCTGAGGTGGGGGAAGCTGATATAAATACAGGTACTTCTGAAACTTGGTTCTTCTGAAGGCTCTCCTAGCCCTATGGACTGATGACAGATATCACGCCTGGTGGGCCTTATTTTTTTTCTTTTAAGGCTCACCTTGAACTCTGGAGTCGCTTATGACCTACTATGTGATAACATCTTTGCCAAGTAGGTTGGACTTGGGGGCATGAAAGGTGCTTCATGAACATGAATTATAAAGACAAGTCACAGGGCCAAGAAGCTAAAGTAAATGGGTTATGCTAAACTCCAAGGAGTTTTCACTGTATTTTTATTTTAGGAAGGCAAGTTATTTATAGTGTGTAATGATTTATTTTTAATCTAGATCCCCCAAATCAAATGCCTACTAGGGACTGATGAAAATGGAAAGGAATCTACATATGAAGAAATTAGATGACTGATCAGCGTCTCCACCATCCAGCAATGGATTCAGTAATGAACCAGTATCTGTGTTCCTCTTCTCGGTTCACTTTTAGGTGCACATCACACTTATTTTATTGCCTACCTTGTTGTACTAGTTCAGTCTACTAATTGAATAGAAATAATGTCAATAGTATTTAAATCAGAAACATTTTAGTATAGCACGTACTGTTTGCAACTCACTTTGCAATCCCATTTATTTCCAAAAACTCTAAGAGATGACTGACCATTTCTCTTCCTTTTCTACGAATGGGAAAGTCACATTAGCGAGGGAATGAAATGATGTGTCCAAGGGCACTTGTAACACACACTAATATAAAGTTTCTTTTCAGCGAGTGATAAAAGTTGCCTCCAGCATCCAGAGAGAGCCTGAATGTTTCAACTGCTTCCAGAGAGGGAGAGGCCACCCTACCCCCACCCTCAGGCGCTGGTGGGGCTGGACTGCTCGGCTTTCTCTCCTGAAGCTCAGCTACCGTCGGCCCTGAGGCCACCAGCTTCTGTCATGTATCATCAGGACAGAAATGTCCCAGACTGGCACATCTGATTGGTATCAGTCCCTGAAGCAGTCCCTGGCTCCCCTGTCCTTCTCCCGTCTGATGCCCACCCCCCTACACGGCTCTGTGCATCCCGTTGCCCTACTTTGTCCTCGAGCTGCCCGACTCCTGCCCCTGTGCTGGGGAAGCCAGGGCTGACATTAGGAACTTCCCTGTGACTCCAATCCGCTCCCAAGGTTCTCTCCTGTTCTCCCTCACTGAAACTGGCTCCTGCCCTGGGACACCCCCTCCCTGGCCGCTCCCACACGTTTTCTGCACACTCTGTACCACCAAGCATTGCTCAGCAACGCTCCAGTCGAACAGTTCTCTTCTCTCCTGGCACCAGCCCTCCAGCCGTGAACTTGAAACCATCAGTGTCCACTGGGGGCTCTTCGTCCGTCGGCAGGCAGCTCCTGAGCCCCACCCCCAGGCTCTCTCTCGCTCCCATTTCTCGAAGCTTCCGTTGGTGACTCACCAGAACTCTCTCCAAGTCGGCTCTGGTGACAATTCTGGAGGGTCTCAGTGTCTACACGGGCCACACTTCCAGCACCCCGGCTCCCCGAGTCCGTGACCTCAACCTCTGCAGCCAACTTTTCCTCCGTCCTGAGCCAGCCATCAGCACTCCCGGCCTCCTCTGACCCCGCCACTGCCAGTCCGTGCATCCCTCCACAGGCCAGACATCAGGGATCTCATCCTTTGGCCAACACCTACTTTCCCAGCTAAAGCTTCCTAGTCCTTAAACTCCAAAACCTCTTTGGACCCACTGGGACCTGGAACCAACAGACCAACTACCTTTCCCAACCCTCTCTTCTCACCCCACTCTCTGCTCTCCTAGTGGAGAACCAAACTCGGAGTTAAACCCAACTCTGGGTTTTCTGCCCCTGTGTCTACACAGCTGAATGGGACAGAAAGACACCAGGCTGACGGATCTTGCTCCAAACTCATTTCGTCCCTGTGTATTTACTCCCTCTCCTCCTAAATGACACGGGAAAGCTCCCATCTCCACTCCCAGCTGCCAACTTTTCCTCCTGTTTCACTAAGAGGAGCCCCAGCAGCAATCACCCTGCCTATGCAGCGGTCCCCTCTGAGCGGTCCGTGCTTGTGTCTCAGCAGAGCCTCCACTCAGTGGTGGTGAGCCGGGACCTTGGTCCTGATGGCCTCTCCTCTCCGCTGCAGCGCCAGCCCCGCTACTGCTCTACAGTCACCCAATCGACCCCTAAACATGCCTCAGCTTTTCCTATAAAAGAAGAAAATGATCTTAATTCCACATTCCCCCACCCCAGCTGCCTCATTTCTTGGCTTTCCGTTACAGCCGAATTCCTCAGAAAGGGAGTTCCCGATATTTGCTCTCTCCCATTCCTCCTCCTCCTCTCACATGACCCCAACTCAAGCAGGCTTTCACGCCTGCCATTTCCTGGTCAAGGTCACCAATGGCCTCCAAGCTTCAAATTCCAGTTCATTTCTCACCCAGCTCCTGCTTGTTCTCACGGAGCACCGATGATCAGTCTTCCTCCCAGAAATACTTCCTGCCTTTGTCTTTCAGGGCACACTTCCCTGGATTTCTTCCCACTTGACTCCAACCACACCTCGTATTGTATAATGCTTTTTATGTGAAATGAGCATTATAGAGGCTCACTCCAGAGATTCTGTCCTTCTTTCTTCTCTCTCTGGAAAGCTCTTTTCCCAGACATCACCACATGCTTTCCTGCACGCCCTTTGGTCCTCACCCACAAATCACCTGTTCAGGGAGGTTCTTCCTGACCACCTCATATAAAATCTCACCTCTTTCCCCTGCTACCACTACCCCCTTTTTGGTTTTATTTTTCTCCATGGCCATAAGAATCATCCAGCATAATGTATATCGTACATGTCTGTGTGTATATAGCATAGCGGTTTTCCATTGATAGGTATCTCTTTTCACTCCTATACCCCTGTAACCAAGAACCAAAGATGGTTTATAGCCCCTGAGTAGGTGCTCAGTGAGTATCTGCTGAATGAAAGGAAAGAAGACAGGAAGGAAATGTGTTTTTTCCGTAAATAAAGATCAATATTGCTGTGGTATACCATGTCTCCATGTTGCATAACTAATCAGAGTAGTATTGATTTTGATTATGGCTCGATTAAATTTCTAGGAGAATGCAAAGTGGCCTGACTTGTATGCAAATCTGAGATGATTACAGTTGGCTTCTTTCCCTACTAATCACCAATGACTCTAACACAAATAGGGAAATAATTTGCAAATATTAGTACAAGTTAGAAGAGAAGGCTCCATTATCTGAGCAGAAATGTCAGGGCAACAATCAGTAATTCTTACTATAAGAAATCTCTCAGGCTTTCACAGGAAAATGGCTGGGAGATGCATGTGTTTTCCTAAATAGGTATGTTTGAGGGAGTCTGTTATTAACTCTTACCTGCAATGGAGGGTAATGGTTTTGCCTATACTTGAATAAACACTTAATGCCTGCTGAATTCTGCAATTTGCATAATGAAAATACTAAGGAGACATTCTGAAACCTGTTAAATCAAGGAACTGGAAATAATTCTAGTTTTTTATCCTCCCAATTAACTCCTTTCTGGTTTTAATCTAATATTGGACACAGGCATCCAACTTTGTAACATACATATACCAAAGGAAACACACGGACCACAAACTCATCAACAAAACTCATCTTCCTTTGCACGTCCCCTGGTCAAACGTGGCAAAGATGACCTTTGGGGGTAAAAAGCAGTAAGAGAGGTAGATGGGGCATGAAGTAGGTCATGCCCCAAGTCGTCAACTATTTGGTATGAATATTTTAAGAATAACTTGACATCAAGATTTAACAAAATACTGCAGAAGCTGTAATTCTATACAAAGATTAAGAAATTTATTTGTACACAGCCGAAGTGTGTGTTGTGTGTGTCTGTGTGTGTAATTTTGCCCCCTGAATTATTTACTTAGCACATCTATCTGTTTAAAATCTGACATCTCCCTGGGCACCACAGTACTTAAGCAGTCTACTTTTAATGGGCCACCCTGTGTACATATGTAAGTTAAACGTTCGCATCCGTAGAGAAAGCTGTTGCAGCGAAAAACGGAGAATGTTCGTCAAGTGCAAAGCTCTGGTGAGAAGAGCCTCCTGGCACCCTCCCCCACAGCCCTCACATCAGGGCGGTCTGTGACGACGGGTCTCTCAGGCCTCACGCAAATGGAGACTCACTTGTTTGCTTCTCTGCCACTACCCCGTGCCTGCTTGCTGCCAGCATCCTAAGCTGCAATGGTCTGCGGCTGGCAGATGTACCAATTAATAACCTGTCAGGTCTGACGGATAGAAGAGGGGGAAGTGTCCTCACACATACCCACGGCGTGGCTTTCTTCCCCATTTTAGGGCGCCAGGGGTCAGGAGACACACTGTCCCTCCCTAGAGAGAGCCCAAACTGTCTCATTAGTGTCTATCTTTCACGACACACCAGCACTGCCTTTGAGAGGCTGACTCACCTGCTCTTCTCCAAGAATCCTGAAGTGATGGAGCTCTTTAATCAAGGAGTTGGGGCAGCCAGCTGTTGGAGAGAAGAATGAATCACAAACACATTATTCCTATCCTGTGCGGCAAGGTGTCCTCACATGCAGTTATGACTAAGCCACCAGTGTTGCTGGGGAGGACACAGGGGCCCCTCCGCACAACACATTCTAACCAACCAACCTTGGAGGGAGCTATGGCTGCTATCTGGTCCCCCACTGTGCCACTGGAGCTGCAGGTGAGTGTGGCCAAGCCTTTTCTCCCTCCTGATGGTGACCTGGCCTTTGTGGGGCTTTAGGCCACCCTGTCATTTCTCCCAAGCACATCACTTGTTCCTCATAGAGAGCCAGGATTCTGTGGGGGCTGGAGGGGTAGAGTTGGTGAGTATAGGTCCATTGTGCTTATTTGATCACATCTTGTTTCTTCGCTCTGTGGTGGGTAGGGGAGTGGGCTGCACACAGAGAGGTAAGAGGGAAGATGGGCCAGCTAGATACCACATCTCCTTTTTTCTTTTTTAAATGATTTTATTTATTTATTTGACAGAGACACAGCAAGAGAGGGAACACAAGCAGGGGGAGTGGTAGAGGGAGAAGCAGGCTTCCCTCTGAGCAGAGAGCCCAATGCGGGGCTCAATCCCAGGACCCTGGGATCACGACCTGAGCTAAAGGCAGTTGCTTAACGACTGAGACATGCAGGCACCCCGGGGTGCCACATCTTCATGGGATTTGGTTGTAGTTTAGAGCCTTGCCTAGTTCTTCCAGGAGACTCTGTCAAGACCAAAAGGGTCCTGTCTTTCAGTCTGGAAAGGGGCTCTTATGCAAAGGACCTGGGAAGACAGGCAGGATAGTCAGGACGCCCGTGACCTTCCAGTGCACCCAGTCAGTAGGAGCCTCTTCAGGCTTTCCCATTTTCTTTCTCCAGTTATAAGAAGAAATAAGCCAATAAGTTATATATATGCATGCCAATACATGCTTAGTTATCATTTAATTATGGTCCATCTCTGTCCTTTTAATTGAATAATTGTACATATTAGTTCGTAGTCATTTATAATATTAACTCTAGTAACAAAAATTGATATAAAAGCTCATTTCTTGGGGCGCCTGGGTGGCTCAGTTGGGTTAAAGCCTCTGCCTTCGGCTCAGGTCATGATCCCAGGGTCCTGGGATTGAGCCCCGCATCAGGCTCTCTGCCCAGCAGGGAGCCTGCTTCCTTTCCTCTCTCTCTGCCTGCCTCTCTGCCTACTTGTGATCTCTGTCTGTCAAATAAATAAATAAAATCTTTATTTAAAAAAAAAAAAAAAAGCTCATTTCTTAGATACAATCTATGGACC
>NC_139024.1:3597756-3736581 GCF_964662115.1 Mustela nivalis | reverse complement strand
GTCCAGGACATGTCCATCCATGTCCAGACCGGAGGCTTGCCTCATCCTCTTTGGCAAGTCACTTAACCCTTGGGGCCTGTTTCCTCAGATGCAAAATGGGAATTATACTGGCTCCTAACTCGTAGGCTGCCGTGAGGACGTAACAGAGAATGACAGAAGTGAGGCACACAGCACAGTAACTGTCACATAGCCGATGTCAATACAGTTTAGCTATCCTTACCTGCTGTCAACAAATTCAGAGCTCGCTTTACCCCCAGGTATTTACACCTGTGGGAACTTAGTCCCCTGCTTTCTCAGCTGGCCTCTCTCCAACATTTATAAACGTTGATTCCCTGGGCATCGGAGTGGCTATGTCAGTTCAGCCTCTCCCTTTGGCTCAGGTCATATCCTGGGGTCTCAGGATCAAGCCCCACATCAGGCTCCCTGCTTGGGGGGAGCCTCCCCTCCCTTTGCCCCATACTCCGCTTGTGCTCTCTCTCAAATAAATGAATAAAACCTTTTTAAAGAATGTTGATTCCTACATATTATTTCCATCTTAATCCTACCTCTACATTTTTAGAAATAGTTGAGGTATAGTTCTCTGCAAAACTGCTTCATATCAACCACATCCTTTACAATTAATATTATGGAACATAAATCATGATGGAAAGTCCTTAAATTGATTTAATGTTCACTAGAATATTTTTCCCATGAGTCACTTAGAGATGGATCGTAGAAAAATGAAGACTGGAAAAAGTAAACTGTGTAGATCCAGTCTAGAGGGTAAAATTTTCAAGCTAGCTATTGCACTTAAAAAAGTAAAAAATTATCACCACTGCTATTCAACATAGTACTAGAGGTCCTAGCCTCAGCAATCAGACAACAAAAGGAAATTAAAGGCATCCAAATCGGCAAAGAAGAAGTCAAATTATCACTCTTCACAGATGATATGATACTATATGTGGAAAACCCAAAAGACTCCACTCCAAAACTGCTAGAACTTATACAGGAATTCAGTAAAGTGTCAGGATATAAAATCAATGCACAGAAATCAGTTGCATTTCTCTACACCAACAGCAAGACAGAAGAAAGAGATATTAAGGAGTCAATCCCATTTACAATTGCATCCAAAACCATAAGATACCTAGGAATAAACCTAACCAAAGAGACACAGAATCTATACTCAGAAAACTATAAAGTACTCATGAAAGAAATTGAGGAAGACACAAAGAAATGGAAAAATGTTCCATGCTCCTGGATTGGAAGAATAAATATTGTGAAAATGTCTATGCTACCTAAAGCAATCTACACATTTAATGCAATTCCTATCAAAGTACCATCCATCTTTTTCAAAGAAATGGAACAAATAATGCTAAAATTTATATGGAACCAGAAAAGACCTCGAATAGCCAAAGGGATATTGAAAAAGAAAGCCAACGTTGGTGGCATCACAATTCCGGACTTCAAGCTCTATTACAAAGCTGTCATCATCAAGACAGCATGGTACTGGCACAAAAACAGACACATAGATCAATGGAACAGAATAGAGAGCCCAGAAATAGACCCTCAAATCTATGGTCAACTCATCTTCGACAAAGCAGGAAAGAATGTCCAATGGAAAAAAGACAGCCTCTTCAATAAATGGTGCTGGGAAAATTGGACAGCCACATGCAGAAAAATGAAATTGGACCATTTCCTTACACCACACACAAAAATAGACTCAAAATGGATGAAGGACCTCAATGTACGAAAGGAATCCATCAAAATCCTTGAAGAGAACACAGGCAGCAACCTCTTCGACCTCTGCCACAGCAACATCTTCCTAGGAACAACGCAAAAGGCAAGGGAAGCAAGGGAAAAAATGAACTATTGGGGTTTCATCAAGATCAAAAGCTTTTGCACAGCAAAGGAAACAGTTAACAAAATCAAAAGACAACTGACAGAATGGGAGAAGATATTTGCAAACGACATATCAGATAAAGGACTAGTGTCCAGAATCTATAAAGAACTTAGCAAACTCAACACCCAGAGAACAAATAATCCAATCAAGAAATGGGCAGAGGACATGAGCAGACATTTCTGCAAAGAAGACATCCAGATGGCCAAGAGACACATGAAAAAGTGCTCCATATCACTCGGCATCAGGGAAATACAAATCAAAACCACAATGCGATATCACCTCACACCAGTCAGAATGGCTAAAATCAACAAGTCAGGAAATGACAGATGCTGGCGAGGATGTGGAGAAAGGGGAACCCTCCTACATTGTTGGTGGGAATGCAAGCTGGTGCAGCCACTCTGGAAAACAGCATGGAGGTTCCTCAGAATGTTGAAAATAGAGCTACCCTATGACCCAGCAATTGCACTATTGGGTATTTACCCTAAAGATACAAACGTAGTGATCCAAAGGGGCACATGCACCCGAATGTTTATAGCAGCAATGTCCACAATAGCCAAACTATGGAAAGAACCTAGATGTCCATCAACAGATGAATGGATCAAGAAGATGTGGTATATATACACAATGGAATACTATGCAGCCATCAAAAGAAATGAAATCTTGCCATTTGCGACAATATGGATGGAACTAGAGCGTATCATGCTTAGTGAAATAAGTCAAGCAGAGAAAGACAACTATCATATGATCTCCCTGATATGAGGAAGTGGTGATGCAACAAGGGGGCTTAAGTGGGTACGAGAAGAATCAATGAAACAAGATGGGATTGGAAGGGAGACAAACCATAAGTGACTCTTAATCTCACAAAACAAACTGAGGGTTGCTGGGGGGAGGGGGTTTGGGATAAGGGGGTGGGATTATGGACATTGGGGAGGGTATGTGCTTTGGTGAGTGCTGTGAAGTATGTAAACCTGGTGATTCACAGACCTGTACCCCTGGGGATAAAAATATATGTTTATAAAAAATAAAAAATTATATATAAAAAAAAAAAGTAAAAAATTTGTAGAGAAATAATAGTACTCTTAAAAATTGATTATTTAATACAAATCCAATTTGCTACACATTAAAAAAAAAAAGTATTTCCAAAATGAAAACTCTGCGTGAGTGTCTGTGTAAAATGGTACTGAAGGAGATTCACAATGGATTTCAAGGATTTCAAAATTTCATTTTAATGGCAGACTCGGTTACAGTCACACTCATGCCTTGAAACAGGCGTGACCGTCGCCATTTTAGAAATGAGGAAACACAAGCTCAGAGAAGTGGACTAGATCCCCAGTATGCCCAGGAGTAGTCAGAGATCCGAGCGTAAGCTTTTCTGATTACAAAGCATCTACTTGTTCCTCAGCCACGTGATAAGAGCTTATTTGGGATGGTGATTTTTACTAAATACTCTAGGGGATTAATTCTGTGGCTGCTAACACGTGGCCTTGAACCAGGTTGGCGATTATGAACAACTGCCACAACCATCACCCGCCTTACGAACCCATGTCTCGTTCAGTCAGCACGACAGGTGTCGTGGAAATCTCTCTGGACAATTACAGCACTGGCATTCGGCAAGACTGTTCAGGTATAATGTCTATAAATAAGGAAAAGTACATCTCGTTTTTAAGGGTTTAGCACATATTCTAAAATTGCGTGTTATTGCAAGAAATGGCAATCCATGGTCTGACCTTGAAACCAATGAATTTATTTATTTATTTTTTGCAGAAGGGAAACTTTTCTTGCTATTTAAAAAAGACAATTTTACAATTTCCTTATTTTAAATGGTCCGAGTGTTAGCAAAACCTGTTAAGGAAAGAACACCCAGTGGCATGGCTCCAATTCGAGAATGCAGGAGGGCAGGCGTGACCCTCCCCCCACCACGTTCTTCATTTTACTGCATCTACAATAGCCAATATAATTAGTTTGATATAGATACTCCATTTAAGGCATAATATTTCCAATTTTCATTACTACTGTTGAATATCCTCTTATAAATTCTGGTGTTTTAAGTATCTTATTTGGCCTGTACCAAATGATAAAGACAAAATATGTAATGGTAATAATTCTGATCCTTCCCAGCCTTGATTTCGAAAAGCTTTTCGTGGTCATGGAGATGCAGAAATTCTCTACTACATCTTAAAATTGGAGAAGAATTATTTTTCTTTATGACAGTGATTAGTTAGAAATATAAGGTGATGTCATCATGCTGGGAAAAAAAAAGATAAAATTATTTTCTTCTCTTAATCAAAGCTTAAAGTCACATTGTTAATTCATAATCTTCCCGAAATACACAGGAGAAGCACTTTAGCTGGAACACTTTTCACAGGCACCCCCGGGACCCTTGGACCATGAAAGTCTTTTCACTTCATAGAAAGGGCCTCCTAGGACCCACTGCACTCCTGCTCATACGTCATGGCCCAGCTCTGGGACCCCTTTCTTCTGGTCTACAAGCTTAATGTCTGCCTCACCCTGACACACCTCGTCTTCTGTGTGGTTTCATGTGTTCAAATCACAATTCACGCTCCTAAGGTTGGGGTTTAGGTGACCCGTGGTTTCATCCGTATCTTCCACACCCACCTTCAGACTAGAATAAATAGTGCACTGCAGAGACGAATCCAGCCGCGTGATCAAATAACTGAGAGAGAGCAGGCAAGTCCACTTTACCTCAATATTGGACAGTAGGAGGAGGTCACTAAGTCTGGACTGCAGGCTACAGTAACGTCTGAGCTACCTTCGTTTTGGGGCACTGAGGGGTGGGGGGCGGGGAGGGGTCCTGCTTTTAGAGTGTTAGAGACTCCCGGGCTGGCATATAGTCCTCACCACCCCTATAAAAGGAAAACTAAAATAGAAAAGTAGAAAAGAAAGAAAGTCCTTTAAATTTTTTTAAGGAACATCCATATTTCTAAATGTGGTGAACCTTGTCTGCCTGGAGTCCCGTTTGCTGAGGGAGAGGGAAGAAGAGTCGGAAGGAAGCGGGGTGGGGGGTCGGGGGATGGTCATTAGTGAACAGAAGAGTAACAGGAACCTGCCAGGATTCTATCAATAACACTAACAGCAAACACTGACGGGAACACCTCACATGTGCTTGAGACTTCAGCGGCATGTGAGAAAATCCTAAACCACAACCAAGACAGTCCTTACGTTAACAGCTTTAAAATCCAAAAGTAACCCTGACATGATCCATACGTATCTCAAAGGATATTTATCGAAAGCCTGCACGGCAGAGAAGGACCCTAGCATTCCGCACACCCGACTCTGTACTCTAGTACGGAGTCTCTTATCTTGAAAGTTCTCTGAGCTCCAGTTTCTGAAATGATCTATGCGCACATCCTCACCACTCCGCCTTCCATCCAGGTGCCCCTGCCCACCCCTGGGACCCTCGGGAGACAGAGAGGAGGCCTCTGCCCAGATCCGCTCAGTGCCGTTAGGCAGTGAACCCCCCAACATCCCGCACACCTTGCTTCGGGTCTCCGGTATCACAGCACTCACACAGTTTATGCCAATCAAGGCCCCGCAAAAACCTGAGGAACGACTTCAAAAGGCGCTGGGCAAAACCAACAGGCGCATTAATTAAGAAAAGATGGGTTCAGAGAGGAGCTACTTCAGCACCCGGAGTCTGAGATGTCCACCCTGTGTCTTAGCTGCACACTGCAGAGCCTGGGTACCGCGGGGCTCCTGCACGCGATCCGGGGCATCCAGAGAACGTGATGTCCTGGGCAGCCACGCCAGGAGCCAGGAACCGCGGTCCCCCGTCTCGGCAGCCCCATCCGCCTCTCCCTCCGTCTCTCCCGGCTACTTCAGGAACAACACCTCCAGCTTTCTTCTCTCACCTCCTTCCTGGGCGCTTGTCCTGGGTCAGGCTCCTTTCCTCGTCAAACCTCTCCCGCGCTCCCTTTAACGCTCCCTTCCTCTGCGTTTCTCTCCTCCTGAGCAAGGAAACTTCCAAACTGCTAAAGGAATGGTCTCCTAAAAACACATTAAACCACATACTTAAAAAAAAAAAAAAAAAAAAAAAAAAATGGAGGAAGAGGAAGAAGAAGAAGAGAAAAAGGCGGCAGCTCTGTTTACTTACAGCCGCGCTTTCCCCTGGAGGGGGGTGACTTGCCGTCCTGAGTCCCGGACGGACCCCAGAGGAGACCGGGCAAGGGGGTTTTATGAAACCTCACGTGCCCTTTGTATATTACTCAAAATGGACATAAGCGGTTTTCCTATAGAAATATTTAAAATCATCATTATCAAAAACAATACTCCTAGACTATGTACTCTCTCTTCAGGCACTAAAATAATCACAAAAGCTGCCATTCCTTCACAGCTGAAATTTTTCAACACAGCCCCTCGTGATTTTTCCCCGCCAACTTTACAAACCTAATTACCACCGCCCTACGCAGTAACAAAGTCAAAACACTTGGGATTTCCATGTGCTGTACCCTCGGGCCTCCACACGTGCCCTTGGCTTGGGACCAATTCTCTCCCTCAGGAAGCCACGCTCACCTTTAAAAGTGCCAAACACGAGGTCCTCAAGAGGCCTTGCCTCCCTTTCCGCACAACAGGCAGAGCCAGTGTCCCTCCCTCACAACTGCTCTGCACTGGGTTCACCTGGCTTGTGTTTCTTATTAGATTTCACATATAGGGACTGTGTATGTCTGTATTCTTGTGTAACCACAGTTTTCTCAGGAGACAGACCTGCCTTTTCATGTTTGTATCTCCCAAGTCTGGCAAGTAACTAGGGAGCCAGTGGCCTAGTAACATATTAAACGAGCACAGATTATTTACTGACCTCTTTCTATTTCCCTTAAACATTTCATTTTAGGGGTCTATTCCCTTTAACCGCTCAGTGATGACCAGCTGCCTTGCTCACATCAGAGGGTACCTCTATCACAACATTTTTTTTTTAAGATTTTATTTATTTGTTTAACAGACAGAGATCACAAGTAGGCGGAGAGGCAGGCAGAGAGAGAAGAAGAAGCAGGCTCCCCGCTGAGCAGAGAGCCCGATGCGGGGCTTGATCCTAGGACCCTGAGATCATGACCTGAGCTGAAGGCAGAGGCTGAACCCACTGGGCCACCCAGGTGCCCCTATCACGACATTCTTAACAACCTTGAACATGATGAGGCTCCTGTCTGTTCCTGGGTATCAAAGCCCTCCACCCTCAAATCACAGCACGCCGACAGGCATAAATTGGATAAACATCTCCATCTGCCATGTTGATACTATACATTAGAAATAGCTAACAAACCATCGTAAGAACTTGTTTTGGCATTTTTATTCTAGTATTACAAATGAATTTTCACCAAGAACCATAAACACAGATGAAATGTTTTTAAAGCAGCACCGGTTTGACCCACACTTCTGTGAAAGCAGCTCCTTGAGACTTCTTAAATGATTCTCTGACACTAACATTTCCCAAAATGGTTACTGATGTGAGAAACAGTTTCTCTTTGCCTTCTGAAACACGGGCAAATATGCAATGTCATCGCTGCATAATAACACGTGCACCAGGTAATAACAATGCGTCAGGTGTGTCCAAACACAGCCGTGTGTCTGTTGTCCTTGTGGGGTCCCCTCTGCATTCCTTCCCTTCACCTCTGGACAAAAGCCATTTGCTAACAGGTCGTTCTGTCTTTGCCCTCTCTAGAACCTATCAATTCTCCAAATTGCTTTCAGATTAATTTTCCTAAAGTAAATCTTTGATCATTGCATTCTCCTTAAATGTCTCCTCATTGTCTCCTGAATGAGATTCAAACAGCTTTGCTTAATAAACCCAGGCCTTCCACTGCGGGCCTGCCACTGATGGTCTCTCTTTGTGTTCAAGCTAAACTGCCCTCACATGACACATTCCTTCCTACCACCGCCACAGCAAGTATCTAAAACTTAGAAATAAGGCAAAAAATGTAGGCAGTGAGTCCTTTTAAAATCACAGGGTCAAAGCCATCCAAAGGTTTTCTAGGGCCTTGTTGTATACTAGAACCTTCTCCGATGTTGGAAATGTCCCATCTGTGATGTCCAGCTGGACGGGCAATGGTCCCACGGGGCTACTGAGCACAAGCGTGGGGACTCCACCCGAGGGAGTTAATTTGCGAATATAACTTCTATTTATTTAAGTTAAATGTAAAGAGCCAGGTGTACCCATTCAGGTCTAGGGAAATAGAGTCAATGTTACTTTTTTTTTTTCTAAACTTCAATTTGATTAGCCAACATATTGTAGACCATTAACTTCCGATGTAGTGTTCCATAATTTACCAGTTACCTACCGCACCCGGTGCTCATCACATCACGTGCTCTCCTTCATGCCTGTCACCCGGTTACTCCCGCCCCCACCACCCACTCCTCCACAGTCAACGTTCATCTTAATGTCTCACACACAGTGAAGTTACTTGTGAGTCGCAGATTTTTGTCCAGTAGATAACAATTTCTGAGCTGAGAAACAGATAACCCCAAAGATGAAATGAGCTCTTAGACATTTCTATGAATAGATAGGTAAACAGATAAATCTCCAATTTCTCAAGTGCTCTTTGGACTGGTAATAATATCTTATGATGTCCTTCATTAATTAATGGCTTAAAATATTTCCAGTGTTCATTTTATATTTGCTCGAGAGTCATGATTTTGCCTTTTGTAAAATATACTCTAAAACCTTCTTCTTTTTAGGGAGATGGGATTGTAAAAAGCCTCCCGGGAGCTGTCCCTAAATAAATAACAATAAATATTCACCTTTCCTCCTTTCCCTTGACCCTGCCTACAAATCTAAAAATGCATCATGTCTCCCTATTTCTACACACCCTCATCCCTCCCCCCACACACAGTCTTTTGAAGATAGATCACCTCCTCCAGGAAGTCCTCACTAATTCATCCACCAAACATAGATCCTCATTCCCTAATTCCCACTACATTTTATTTATACTTTATTCCTGGTACTTGGATCACCTTCTATCCACCATACCCCACAGATATTTTTATCAATCCTATTAGACTTCAGAATTTTGAGGGTGGAGAGCACATCTCGCGGCATTCATGTCTGCCAGTGTCAATGACTAAATAATGGCCGGTGTGAGGAGGACGTCAAGCAACCAGACTGAAAACGAGCACGGGGGCACAAGGAAGCCTTTCAGCTTGCAAAAGATGGCAAGAACCTGACCCTGAAATAACTTAATCTCTGTGACAATATAATGAGGAATGTGCTCCCAGGCCCATTAAAATGACATGCAGGTGGATAATTATTTTTACAGTGTCGGGATTCTGAAACAAAATGTTTCTCAGCTTCTGTTATTTGGCAATGCTAAATGAATGTTGTCAAAAGATTAAATATAAATTGGTTATAAATCTTCATTTAACTACATTGCGTAGGGAAGGTTACATTACACCAGCCATGTTTGTGTCAGCATTAAGAAAATAGAGAGTCTTATTTTAATAGTGTTAAGACGACTGAAATTATTGTTTATTCGACATAAGCTTCGGATTTCAGGATGATGCCATGGATGGTCATCACCGAATACACAAGAAAGGCTGAAAAGCGCTGAGGGCACTAGACTAACCCTTCTGGACTCCAAATGGCCAGCATGACCTCCTCCCGACAGCTGAAGCCACCGTTTGCCCACCATTTGCAGGGAGCGTTGTCCTTGCCTGAAAGGTACAATCATGTTGCTAACCAGATTTTTCACACTGATTGAAAAATCTGATTTCAGAAACAGTCCTTTTTTTCAAACGAGTTTGACTTCTTAGGCGGTGACCCGTGGTTTGATCACCTGTCCAAACCACATGGTGGCCTGAGTGGGATGGACTTAGGCTCTCGCAAAGGGACTCTATCTGAAGCTCCCCGGTCACCCTTCCACTCTGAGTCTGTGCTGGCATGTGGCCCAAGAGCTTGACGAACCCTCCCCTATGCGTGGAGCTCATCAGGACTGTACAACGAGGCCCAGGCTGCAGACTGATGGCAGAGTCAGCAAAATCTTACTGAAAAATTAAACTCTTCTTCTGGTGAGGTGCTTCAGCTTTGGGAAGGTAACTTTGGGGATGAAAAAAAGGAATTCAGGAGAATCTAATGCTTCAGGGATTAAAGGTAAAGTTTATTAAATTAAATTTGGATTACAGTAATAATTATGACATAACCAGGAAAAGCCTGAAACAGACTCAATACAGCTGTAATAGTTACTTGATATTCTGCAAATATTACTAAGATTATCAATATATATATATGTATATATATACACACTCATAGTTTCAGTCTATAAATATAGACATACAACTAATATACAGATCCTATAATTGAAGAATCTTTCTTCAACCAAAGATAATTTATATCAAAAAAGTATAAAAATTACTGAGGCGCCTGGGTGGCTCAGTGGGTTAAGCCTCTGCCTTCGGCTCAGGTCATGAGGCTCAGGGTCCTGGGATCAAGCCCCGCATCGGGCTCTCTGCTCAGCGGAGAGACTGCTTCCCCCTTTTTCTCTGCCTGTCTCTCTGCCTGCTTGTGATCTCTCTCTCTGTCAAATTTAAAAAAAAATTTTTTTTAAGTATAAAAATTATTTTTAAACATGCTACTTTCCTATTTAATTTATAAACACTCAGTATAACATCTTACTTTAGGGCGCCTGGGTGGCTCAGAAGGGTTAAGCATCTGCCTTCAGCTCAGGCCAAGATTCCAGGATCCTGGAATGGAGCCCTACATTGGGCTCCCTGCTCAGCGGGAAGCCTGCTTCTCCCTTTCCTTCTGCCCCTCCCCGACGCCCCTGCTCTCTCTCTCTCTCAAAAATAAATAAAATCTTAAAAAATTAAAAAAAAAATCTTACTTTAGATCTTTACCAAAAGTTTCTCAGATGATAAAATCATCAGAGATTTTGTTTTGTTTTGTTTTGTTTATGCCTTGCTTTATTTACTTACTACCTTGCTACAGGGGTGAGGGGGTTAATTTATCTTAATTTTTTCTTGGTATTTTGCTTTCCTTGGATTTTCCAAGTTTGCTTGCTTGTTCTTTGATAGAGTAAAGATATGTTTATAATAATAGAAATAAACTTCTAAAATAACTTTGCTTTTTAAAATTATAATAAATATAAACCTTTCTAGAATAATTTGTCTCTCTTCGTACGTGTATGTACGTATCTCTCTCTCTCTATCTAAAGTGCTTCCCTTTGGCCTCTGTAATAGGAAAGACCAAGATGAGGCAGGAGGAGAATGAAAAATAGAAGACAGAGAAGCTACAGAAGCAAAAAAAAAAAAAAAAAAAAAAAAAAGTAGCAGATGGGAAGGTATACAGAGAAAGAGAAAGAACTATCCAGAATAAAGAGCACAGAATTGCCAGAGAACCACAGACACAGAGAGGAGCCCTGAGAGGGAACACGCAGTCCCAAACGATCATACTCTCCAGCCCTGTGACCTCCCGCATGTGACACCCACACGCTATCTTCACTGCTGTGACTCCAAAGGAGCTGTTGGCTCCTGCCCTGCTCTCCATGTGGGACATACACTAAGGTCTGTCATTAGTTCCCTTCCAGCTCTTGTCTTGTCTCTACTGCTTCTGCCCCCTCTTCCTACGGCGCGTGTGGAGGGTAAGAGGATGCAGAACAGCAACCCCCTACCACTCCCTCTCCTTACGTTACATGCTGTGGCTTCTTTGACTTGGTCCTTAACTTTACAAAAAATAAAAAACTACGAATAAATACATCAGTTAGAAAAACCATTTAAATTTCCATGGAAAGGAATAATTACTTTTAGCTCAAGGAAAAACAAAAAAATCAGCATGAAAATGCCCCCCAAAGGAAAGTGACCAACAAATTGTGACCAGCACAATCTCTTGGTGAGAGAAGTAGGCGGTTTAGAGGCCCGTTGAGACAGAAACGCTGCCCACAGGACTCAACCACAGTATTTCACCCTGGGGTTGCTGGGTCAGACTTGGAGAGGACTGACCAGCAGCGTCAACACACACAGCCATTTAGACAAAGGGCCGTAGTCCATCAACCTTCCTGAGTTCCTTGAGAGCCCTTCCTGGAGAGCAGCAGAATCTCCGAGGTGCTTTCAGAACACAGGGAAGCTCCCTACAGACATACCTCTGGGGCAGGCTGCTTGGGGCCAGCCTATCCCCTGCTGCGGTGTGAAGGGGGAACCACAACACAGCATGAGGCTGGACAACCCCTGGGTCTGGCTTGTTGTCCCCCTGTTGGAAGGGGCCATGGAGTCACCCAAATCAGGAAGCTGTTGGGACCCGTTTCTCTGCTCTCTGTTCTCTGGTCCAGGGCGCATGGCAAAGGGAGAGACCTTGAGGTGTGAGGCAGTCTGAGGTGTGAGGGAGAGGGAGAGGCAGGCTCCCCGCTGAGCAGGGAGCCCAGTGCAGGACTCGATCCCAGAACCCCGAGATCATGGCCCGGGGCAAAGGCAGAGGCTTAACCGACTGAGCCCCCCGGAGCCCTGAGAGGTGATCTTCTTCACTCCCGTCTGTCTCGCAGCCTGCGCGCCTCTCTCTTTGCACAACTCTTTTCAGCCTGAGACCCGGCTTCTCCTTACCAGAAATTTGCCTATAAAATCCACCAAAACCTAGTAGATGCAGAGCCTTGTAAAATAGTTCTTGATCTACAAACTGCACAGGCCATGACCACCCCGGTTAGTAAAAACGATAAAAATTGACAAGCCGGTCGCTTCTTCGCTCTTCGGCGTCTTCTGTTGGTCGGTACGAGTCTTATTTCATTTCGAAATTGAACCACGGATTGCAAATTCTGGGCCAATAGATCTCTGCTGGATACTGTGTCTTGCTTCTGCCAGAGATGATTTTCATTCAGCATGAACAGGAAAAGGCAATATTAGGTACAAAACGCACGCATGCTCTAAAATAAAGACGAGAAACCCACGTGCATGGTTCGGCTGTCCTCCACAGCACAGAGGAGAAAGCATACGTGATTAAGGGAATGTGTTTTTTTATTCCATTTCACAAATAGAGATCTGAGATTAAACCACTTTTGTTTGGGTTGCTGGTTTTCTGTGCTTTGATTCTTTGGTCAGGAAGTAATTACATTTTAGAGATTAAATGATGCTTGCATTGGGGGTGTGCCATCAAAACAGCCGTAAATGTCACTGACCTGCAAGAAACACACACTATCGTGGTTCCCGTATTATCATGGCTTCTTTGCATAAAAATTGATTATAAATATCTGCCATCCTGAAGTGTCTGGGTTTGAGATTTGGGCTTATAATGAAACTGTAAGAGTAGAATATATGTTCTTTAATCTTATATTTCTTAATAACCGTTTACGACACACTCCATCACGGCCAGATACCATTCATCGAGTGCCTACCAGTGTGCCTGCTCGACGCCAGGTGCCACAGAAGATCCTGAGGAGTTTACGTATTTATTTTATGAGATTTGCAGATGGAAAGTCTGAGTTTCAGGAACGTCATCTGCCCAGGGTCACGTGGCTTGAGAAACACCGTTTGTGGATTTAAACCCAACTGACTCCGACTCCAGTGCCTTCCCTCTTTTGGCCACAGTACGCTCCAGCTTTTTGAAATGAGGTTTTGCAATTTAAAGACAGCCTCTCCAAGAAACTGTATCAAACCTCACACCTGGCAACGGGGGAGAGGTTGCAGCGAGTACAGTCTGGGATCCAGGAATGCACTGGACTCACAGGCCAGCCGCGCTAACAGCAGCTGTAGGGGTTGAGACAGCACTGCAAACTTGTGGAGCCTCAGGGTCCTTACCTACAAAATGGGGCTAACAGTCCATGCCTCATACAATGGCTGAGGACAATCAGTGAAGGAACATAAGCAGTGGCTGCCCCTACTTCCAAACCTCTTGAGTGAGAATGGTCAAGGGTGAGCCCAGCTAGGCCAGAGCACATGGAGGGAAAATTTTCTACGTTAGCTAAAAGAATGACACAATCAATTCAGAGTAAAAAGTCAAAGTTCAAATATAAGGCAGTTGGCAAACCAGCGAACCATGTCCTAATGGGCACAGAATGGACCATTTGTAGCAAAGGCAGGGGACGAGCAGACAGACCCTATGGGGGAACAATTCAGGAGGCGGCCCTCATCAAACACCTGAACACGTTCCAGTGACAGCCCTCGGCAGCCACTGGCCATGCGAAGGTCGGAAACAGACAAAGTCCCCAGTAAATTCTGCACTTCTGGGTTGCACCTGTTTCTTGAAACGGGATGTGAGGCAAATACATTTATAGATGGTATCTTCTCCTGAACTGTCCCGTGTCATTCGGGTCCACTGCCCCCGTTCTCTTGTTAGTGTTTATGTCCACGGGGCTACCTGAGAACAGAAAGGAGAGAACCGTAACCAAACCAGTCTGAAAATCTCCCTCATTATGTGAGCCCACGCCGGGCTGGAAGATCTGTCCCTGCTGGCCTAGTTTCTTTTTTAAGAATCCAGTGTACAAATAGTGCATATCTTGCCCGTTTCTTCCCAAGATGTTTATTTATTAAGAAATTAAGTCTTTTCCTCTTCCTCGCCCCTAGTGCCCAGCGGAGTGACTTGCATTTGCTGGCAGTTAACGCGGAATTGGGAGCGAAATGAAGTAAGACCTTCCTCGCTTTGGCAGTCATTTTGCATCTGTGTATTTCTCGGGTGGCAACCTGGCCGATGAATGAAATTTGTTGAGCTACAGGAAAATGACAAGGCCTTCCTAAAGCCCTGGTTCCAAGCTTTGACTGCTATCTGAAACCAAAGCCAGGGAGCTTTTCAAATGACTGTAGTTCTGGATGGACTCACGTTTGCAGTGGCCATGAAAACTGAGCGTGGCGGGGGGCATGAGGTCTCACACGATGTCACCGAGGCATGGCTAGAGTTCAGCAAAACAGCTCCAAACTATTCAGTCAAATATCTTCGTTTCACAAGCCATCACCGGCATCGACCTTGCTTGCCTGGCATGATTTTGTTACAAAAAATATGACTGAGGAGTGTGGGGAGCTTACAATACAATGATAATGGGGCAAGAGAGGGGGAAACTCAATGTTTCTTCACTGGTTTTTGAGATAAAAAGATTCAGGTGAAGCTCCGTAAGTTCTGAAAGGGCTTTTAAGGACTGTACATTAAGGGGAAATTGCATTTGCTTGATCATGTTGAGATCTCAGCTTGGCCACGGTATCGTTGCGGAAAAGCATTTGTAACAGGAACAGCAGAAAGTTAAAGGTAAGGAGAATTCAGACACTGAGCCAGGGACACAGTCTTCTCGAAGTCTGTGCTAGTGGTTTCCGACATGAGGTACACGTTGTGTTTGAGGGTAAGATACGAGTGAGAGTGAGGGCAAGAGATTCTGTAGAGCGATCTGAGGGTCTTAGCTTGAATCCCAACATTTTCATTTTGTAACCTTGGACAATATTGGAGGCCGAATTCTATGCCAGTCCCCAAGACTGTGCCCGCCGTGTACAAGCCTGACGCTCTTATGAAAGGGACCTAGTCTTTCCCGAAAGAAAAGATGAAAGAGAAAGCGTCTCTTGCTGGCTTTGAAGTGGGCTTCCGGTTGTCAGAGTGTCATTGAATTGGCCACAAGAGGTGGGCACGTCAGGGACCTGGATGACCACCAGCGAAAAAGCAGGACCCCAGCCCTACAACCACAGGACCCAGATTCTGCCAACAGTCCCATGAGCCTGGAAAAAGACCCAGAACTCCAGACAGGGCCACCTTCAGTGCAGCCTCCGAGACCCTGAGCAGAGGACCCAGTCCCACAGGGCCCACATTCCTGACCCTTTGAGATCATAAACAGGCATGGTCTGAAGCCATGAAGCCGTGGTACTTTGCCGCACAGTAAAGCAGACGGATACAGGTGGGTCATTTACTTACCCTGGGGAAGCGCCCGTTCTCACACATGAAGATGGAGAGCAGAGCTGAGCACCCCTACAGGGACTCAGTTGATGAAGGGACTCTCTACGTGCCTGGCCCATGGTAGGGGCTCAGACAAGGCAGTTACAGGAGTAGTACCGGGCATGTCAACTCCACTGACTGCCATATGCCGGAACGCCTGAGTACGCTTATAAATAAACAATCAGAGAAACTGTGACAGGCAGTGTATCTGTGTCCTACAGGCTAGACTACAGTAAATTATCGTATCGTCCCATCTGTCAACATTCACACATATGGGTATGTTGACCAGCCCCAAGCAGAGCTACACAACACACACACACACACACACACACACACACACACACACACAGAGTTCCAAGAGCTCCAAATTATTCCTAGTCTACAAATACATTCCATTCTATGAGTCTTTTTGTCTTTTTTCCATGTGCCACCCCTTCCCACTGAAATGCCACGTCCACAACTCTGCCTGTAAAGGCTGTTTGTTCTTCAGCCAGGCTCAGATGATGTGGCATCGTAATGTCCAAGAACTGTGCTGCTGATCACTTCATAAATACCATCACATTCAATAACAGTCACATGAAATAGATATTACCACTGTTCCTTCTCACCCCCTTTTTAAAGAATGGGAAATGGAGGTCCAGAAAGACCAGCTGCCCAAGCTCAGAGAGCAGAGCAGGACCTGAACTGGGCCAGCGTTGCTCCAGGGTCGGGCTCCCAACCCCTAGACTCAGCTTCACATGGCTGGTCTCCTTAGCAACCCACCCAGACCCTGTTGCAATGGATTTTTCCTTTATTTGGTGTCCTATTATATACTTTTTTTTTTTTTTTTTGACTATTCGGTTTAAGGTGAGCCCAAGTTGAGCTATATCTGGCAAATGGAGTTTAAAGGTAAATTTTAGTATATTTACATCTGTATGAGGAAGGACAGGTTGGAGAAAAAGTTTAATCCATGCTCTCATTTACATTCGCCCAACTGGAGGAAAGGAACTGGCCAAAGGCAATAATCCAGAGTGTTTAGGGCTCCTGGACAGAATCTACAAGGGAGGGAGGACTTGGGAACTGGATGGGGCATCCCCTTCGGGGCACACACCTGCCCCAACCGTCTACTTTGGAATTCCTGCCTCAGAGGAGTAAGGAAGGTAAGAAACCAAAAAATCTCTCCCTGTAGCACCTAGGGCACAAGTCACCTCGCTCTTAGGTGCTATGAGAGTTTGACACGGAGGGGTAACTCTTCCCTGGTCTAATTCTATGAGAAAGCATGCTCACCAAAGGCCCAGAGTGGTGGCGATGATCTAAAATCCTCCTGTTCCATGGCAGAGGCCTGGTGAATGTGGGAAGTTCAGGCCTACATACGATTGTGCTCTATGGCAAAGCAGAGAGATGGGAACACCTTCTCTCATCTGTCTTGTATCTCTGATATTTGGGGGGGGGGGTGGTATTTAATTAAAGGAAAAGTTCGTGGGGCCTCGTTTTGCATAATGACCGAATTCTGAGGGAGCCAGGGAGACCTGGAGAACATGACTATGGTTGGAGCCTGGGCTCTCCTCTCCCCCACCTCCTGCCCAGCACTGGGAGCTTCCCGGAGCAGGGTCTGTGGGCCTCTGCTCTCCCCACACAGCATGGAGCCCACCCTAATGACTTACACTCAGTAGACAATAAATGTGCACTGGTGAAAGCTTAAAATAATCTTATAATTCCACAAGACCTAAATTGCCAGCAGATGTAATTAATATATTTAACTTCAGAAAACATGTACAGGGGACTCTAATACAGAAAAACAATTGGAATCCACTTTGGAAATAGTTAATAACTGATCTAAAAATGAACTACTGGCTATGGATAATAATTGCTATTCATGTTGTCTTGGGAATCTGAGTATATTTTCCCCCTACTGTGAAGAAAAGGAACTGTGAAGTCGAAATGTGGCTAATGAGAAGATACTGCTTTACAGAAAAAGAACAAATCTGAGCACTGTTTAGGGTTGGTAGCTACTAGATTAAACAAACCTGGTCTTACATCCCATGTTATTCAGGAAAAAAAGTATTTAACTACAGTAGTGACAGCATTTTAGATATTTATTTGTTTGATTTTTAGAAATGGCTCCTCCTGCTATTAATGGCCCCGTTACAAGCTATATGCATTTTTTTAAGGTTTTATTTATTTATTTATTTGGACATACAGAGACATAGCAAGAGAGGTAACACAAGCAGGGGGAGTGGGAGTGGGAGTGGGAGAGGGAGAAGCAGGCTTCCCGCAGAGCAGGGAGCCCAATGTGGGGTTCATTCCCAGGACCCTGGGATCATGACCTGAGCCGAAGGCAGACACTTAAGGGCAAAGCCACCCAGGTGCCTTGCTATATGGATTTCTAACGCATCAATCACAACCCTGTCCCATGTCTGACTCCTCTACTGAACTTCATGCTCCTTGATGATGCTGAAAAGTCCTACTCATTTTATTACCTCTATGGTCTGAGCACATACATGACAAACAGAAGCATCTCACTGAGTACTACTGAGTGAATAAAATACCGTCCGCATTTTATAAAATTTAGAATGAATAAAACTTTGAAAGTGGTTGGCTTGGGTTCAATTCTTGATACGCACGAGGGAATACTGCTCTGATTAGAAGGATGTGGAGCAAAAGGGCTGGTCCTCTGAAGAAAAGGGCTGGGCACTGGCCACACATCTGGGTCTGGGGTGTGGCTCTGCCACGAGGACCAGTTCTACACCTGCCATCTGATGGTCTCCGGTCACGCTTCAGCACTAACATTCTGAGAACACAGCCGTCTGTCCTTCTTGCTCCTGGGCACACCCCCATATATTCCTTAAAGAAACAGAGGAATGACCCAACCAGGGATCCTGCAACTTCTCCTCTCAAAGTCTCATGCAGAAGTTCTTTTAAACGGCTCCGAATCTTCTCTGCCAATATAGGGAAAAACCACACCGTATTTTCTCATAAAATGGTTTCCTCATGATTTAAAACTCCATTGTTGTTGCTTTTTTCTTTCTGTTTGTGCATGTTTCTACCCATATGGGAGGGAGAAGGCAGAGAGAGGGGGACGCCAGCATCCCCAAGGAGTATGAAGTCTCCTTCCAAGCTACACTGAGCCCTTCCCAAGTGCCTGCAACCAGGGTAACTGCCAGACCTTCCATGAGGTCACCCTAATGGGGGAAAGTTCTGCAAATGATGCAAACCAGAAACGAGCATCAGGGCCAAATGGGTCAAGTTGCCGCATTCCCCTCGCTGATAGAAGCTGCTGCTCATGAGGTCATCCCGAGTGGAGAATGGGAGCCGCTCATTCTCTAGGGGCCATGATACAGGCCAGAGAGGACGGGCCGCTCGCATGGCTGCCCCTGAGGCTTTCCTGACCACTCAGGGGTAGGGGCAGGAGAATGAGTGAATAAACAAGATATTTACCTGGATTTAGCTGGACTATCCCAGTGTATGTATGAGAGAGACATACGTCCGACATGTATAGATATTTATGTAGCCAGCACCATCCCTCCGTCTTAAAGTTCAGGTTGCAGCACAAAGCTGCCCGACACCCGTGCTCATCAATCATTGACTGGCTTGCTCACTTCTCGCTACCCAACATTTTTTTTAAAATACGTGTTTTTTTCCTTCTTAATGCAACAGAGCAAACTACTGAATATTTTCTCTTGGTTTTCATTATCTGGAATAATAGTATTTTTTTTTTCTAACCCTTCCTATATCCATTAGAACCCAGTTCCTGAAAATCACGGGTTTTCAAAACCCCAAACATGTCCCACTATAGTTGTAATGTAAGAAACTCTGTAAATGATCAATAAGTCCAAAACCCACAAGCATTTCCGTTTTATTTTAGAAATATCTCAAATATGTGTGTCCCAAATAATGAAAGTCTAGTGTTGATTTTCACTTTGTACTTGACCTCTACGTTAAGTCAGAAAGAACTAAAGTCATATTTTACAATACTTCATGTCACTCTATTCTTTTTGTTCTTTAACTTGGGGGAGACAGGGTAGGAAACAAAACAAAATGAAATTGGACATCTACCATTCTTATTCCCAAAGTTACATATAAAAGCCAAAGTGAAATTAACTACTTAGTAAAATATGCTGAGGGCATCTTTATAGTCTTGGAGGTCCACAGAGAAAGCCCTTAGGGCTGGACTGTGCATCTACAGAGAAGTCTATAGTAAGGACACCTCCAGGTGGCAGGATGCCTCAGTAAAGACTAGAAAAATGGGTGGAATGGAGTTTTTTGTTTGTTTGTTTCTTTTAAGTAGATCCACTTAGGAAAACAAAATACTTAGTAAGTTGATTAACTTAAATGTCTTAGATGAGGGCTACTTTCCCAAATTTATGAATATGAGAAGTCTAATATATTAGTGACGACAAGATTCTCCAAGTACAGTTCTGAGATTATTCAAGAAGATACGCATGAAGTAAAATTTCAGTGCAAGAGGGATTGGCCACATAATGAAACAGAGGTCCATTATCTACTTCTCTACTTAAGAAGGTATGTTTTCCGGTAAGCATTTCAACTGAACTGTAAAAAAATCACATGAAAGTCAAATTATTTATAAAACTCATCAGAAGGGCAGTGGAATTAATTCCATAAAATACATTTTTGTTGGAAATAGAAATTTAGAGCATTACATTTGTGATCTAAAGTCTAAATGAGTCCCTAATGTTATATCTGATCATCCATAAATACAGATGGGCGGGGAGGCTGTCCTTCACCTCTTGGCAAATGATAAATATTGGTAATAATGGCCATGAAACAAATTCTCTGTATGAATGTAAATTTTCATTAAAAACTTGACACTAGACATTAGAATGGAAACTAAGAAAGTCGGGAAATTTTTCTTAGTTCATTGATCTCTCACTTTGCTGAAAGATGGCTAAATGGTTTGAAATTAATGCCTGATAAACATGTGAACTGATTATATCTATAAATATCTTCAAAGAGTATTCGAAGCTTATGAAAATCCTTTCTTTTAACGAGGTGAAAACATGAAAATGAGCTCTACTTAAATACCTAGGAGAGCCCAATTTTGTATTTTACATCTCTGTTCACAAACATCATTTTCATTCTCCTCGAAACAGAACTGCAATCTTACATTGTTCTCGTTTTTCAAATCTTTCTAGATTTTCTAGAGTGGGGTCCAGTCACCAAGAACAGAAGCACTAGTAGGAGGAGCCAAGCAGCAAGGGCCTATGCATATCACCAGTAGCTGCCCCAGCACCCCAGTTCTACGCTGGATCCCTTGCTGACCTGCAAACGTTGGAAGGCATCATGATTCGGGACAGGAATCGCTTCATTTTCCTACCTATACTCACTCATTCACTCACTGGATCTTCTCCAGTCCCATGGCTTTAAAGGTTTATTCTTTGATTTCCAAATTTACCAAATTCCCAAATTATCCAATTTACATTTCCGGCTTTGAGCTCCAGATTTGTACAGCGAACTGCCTCCATGGCTCTCCTGCACTAATTGGCATCTCAAAGTTAATATGCCCAAATCAGAACGTATGATTACTCAACAACATAGCCTGCTTCTGCCCTGTCTTCCCATCTTCGTAAAGAACACCTCCACTACCCAGATGTTCAAGACAAATGTCTGTGGATCACCCCAATTCCCCTATTTCCATCGTACTCCACATCTAATCCACAGACAGATAACATGGGTTCTAGCTTCCAAATGCCTCCAGAATTGCCGCTTCTTACACCTTCAGCGTTATTCAATCCTAATCCAAGCTACCACGAATTACTTCCCCTCCTTCCATTTCTTCCTGCCCAAGCCATTTTTCTCTAAGAGGCTAGGACGGTTGTTTAGAAACATAAATTAGATACTCTAACTCCTCTACTCACTATTTTTTAAAATTTCTTTTCAGCGAAACAGAATTCATTGTTTATGCACCACACCCAGTGCTCCATGCAATCCGTGCCCTCTCTAATACACACCACCTGGTTCCCCAACCTCCCACCCCTGCCCCTTTAAAACCCTCAGATTGTTTTTCAGAGTCCGTAGTCTCTCATGGTTCCCCTCCCCTTCCAATTTCCCTCAACTCCCTTCTCCTCTCCATCTCCTCATGTCCTCCGTGCTATTTGTTATGCTCCACAAGTAAGTGAAACCATATGATAATTGACTCTCTCTGCTTGACTTATTTCACTCAGCATCATCTCTTCCAGTCCTGTTCATGTTTCTACAAAAGTTGGGTATCCATCCTTTCTGATGGAAATATAATACTCCATAGTGTGTATATGGACCACATCTTCCTTATCCATTCGTCCGTTGAAGGGCATCTTGGTTCTTTCCACAGTTTGGCAACCATGACCATTCCTGCTATGAGCATTGGGGTACAGATGGCCCTTCTTTTCACTATATCTGTATCTTTGGGGTAAATACCCAGTAGTGCAATTTAAGGGTCCTAGGGAGGCTCTATTTTTAATTTCTTAAGGAATCTCCACACTGTTCTCCAAAGTGGCTGCACCAACTTGAATTCCCACCAACAGTGCAAGAGGGTTCCCACTCACTATTTTCTTATGGCTTCTCATCTACATCCCACACGCATACCTTCCAGATCCAACATAATCCTGCCTTGTCTCTCTCAAGCCTCATCACCTCATACCCCAGTCCAGTCACATTAACTTTCTTTTTATGCTTTGCATACACCAAACTCTGCCTTTGCACTTAGGATTCCTCCTCCCTTCTGTCGGTCCTCGCAGCACCGTGTACTGGTTCCGTCAATCCTCCTGCGTAGCGAGACCGTCCTTCTGAAGTCCAAACCACCTGCACTTCACTCTCTAGCCTTCTGACCTATCCTGCATTCCATTATGGTGCTGATTGTCAGCTCAAGTTACATAACAAATTAATTTATAGTTACCTGTGTATTGGCTGTCTTGCCCAATGGTCAGCTCCGTGTACTAGGAACCTGTCTGTAGCACCTACTATTATGCTCGAGCACCTCGTACCATACTGACATGGAGCAGGAACTCAAGAATTACTGTTTTTTTGAAGGAAACAATGATTGTATACTCTTTCTAATTGGCCTTTGTGACTAAACAAGTCTTACCATCTATTATCGTAATGCAATGTGAAGTATCAAGAGAGATGATGTTGAATAGCAAGCTTATTAGTTTTCACCAAATATATTAGTTTTCATCAAACACATAGCTTATTTTAAAAATTAGGGGCTCCTGGTGGCTCTGTGGGTTAAGCCTCTGCCTTCGGCTCAGATCATGATCGCAGGGTCCTGGGATCGAGTCCCGCATCAGGCTCTCTGCTCAGCGGGGAGCCTGCTTCCTCCTGTCTCTGCCTGCCTCTCTGCCTGCTTGTGATCTGTCAAATAAATAAATAAAATCTTTTAAAAAATAATGATTATACCAATGGTATATCAGAGACCAATAGATATTTGAACCAACCATAGAAGTGTCTGCTGCACATAAGCCTATAAGCAGCTTTGACCAGAGCAAACATTCACAGACCAGGACATGTCCTGCATTGGGACATTCCAATTCACCAACTTGACTAGAACTACCTCCTGAAACAAGTGGGAAGAAGGACACCCTCTTGGAAGTGGGTTATTCTGCTGTCCTCTTGCTCTGCAGAGGATGCCTCATCAATTGGACATTCTGGACTCCGCAAGAATCTTAGAAGATGGACAAATGTCACGGAAGACTGCTGGAAGCCAAGCTCTTCTTTGTAGGAGCCAGGGAAAGAGCTAAGACAAAGGCACTTGGCTGATAGCCAACGTCCTAAATTGTTCCACTTTCCTTCAGTGGCTGTTATTATTACAGTTTTAATAATGCTCATCAGGGACTGTTGGGCTGAACAACATATCCCCTGGGACTGGTCTACTGACTTCGCCTTTAATTTTTATCATATTTTAATAGAGAACAGTGTGTATGGCTTGAAGATAGGAATCTACACAATTGTTGATAATGGAAGAAGGACACAGGAATCTAATAACAGCCTGTAGAGAATCACAGTCTTGCTTTGCTATCACGCCAGTCAACTGCATTCCGCAAGAAACACTTCCTGTTAATTCACTGCTCCTATCTAGCCCAGGCAAACCGATTCACAGTGAATAAGAAGGGTTTTGTGGCTCTTTGAGGCGGTGCTTTATAAAAATTCCATGCATGTCCACATGAAAATAACTTTAAATCACTATTGTAGCTTTCTGCTTTTCTTTCCTGCCCATAAAAATATTTAAAAATAAAATAGTAAATTCAGACACCTGCCTTCCCAATGTGATAAAAACCCACAGATTGGCCATTTCTACCCCATAGTCGTGCTGTGGATGGTGGAGGAGTTCTGCAGACAGTTTATCCACTTTCTCAATAAATTCACTCTTTTGGAAAAAGAAGAAAAAGAAGGATTCCCCTCCCTCTCTCTACTGTAAGCCAAATTAGCTTCCAAATAAAATATTTTGCAGCGCTAAGAGATCATTGACGGATACGGATACCAACACCCACCCACCCCCCCACATCGCTATCCATAAAGTTTTTCTTCTTGACGATAAATTCCCACTAAAAATAATAGCATTGTTTATGGAGAGAACTTGTTTCTTACACAGGAAAAATCTAATTCATTGTCCCCAGTGTTCTAAAGAGTATTCGTGTTACAAATGGATTTCCAAGTAGGTATAGCTATGTCTTCACAGACAAACATACTTTTTAAATGGGGCAGAAATCCTTGAGAAAAATTTAGCACTGCTGTTTCACATTTTCCCTAACTCCCTGAAGTCTTTGAAGATGAGGACATGCTCTTTATTTATGCCTTGAACAGCAAGAAAGTGATATGGTATAGAAGTTAATCCTGGAAAGACAGACCAGAGAATAACAACTGCCTTCTGGATCTATACCCAGAATAATCAGATACCACTCTTTTAGGTCATTTGGGAAAATAACAGTCCTGAACATTGTATGCACGGTCCTGGAAAAATTACTCCTGTGTGGCAATTCCATTCAATCCATTAATATAAAACATGCCAAGGCTTTTGTATTGTGAAATTAAGGCATTGCCTCTCCATTCATAAATCAGAAAACCTAATTTAATCACATTAACCATTGTCCCAAGTGATTAAATCCATCCCCGAGACAGAAAAAATTAAATCGAAACAAGTAATCTCTCCCAGAGAAGACAGGAGAGAAAAGTGCCTTTGCACAGAGTGCCCACGGCTCTGGAACCTCACTGGTCCCACCAAGTCGAACGAGCGGGGCTGGGATGAGGGTATGGTGTGGCTACCTGTCATACCATCTTGGGTGTCACACCACCGCGTCCCCACCTGTCACACAGGGCTCCATGGATGGAAGTTCGTCGCCTTGACTACATCGCTATAGTCATGGCCCTTGGGAATGCATTCCTAATCTGGCTTCAGAATAAGCTGTCACTCCCAGGGACAGGGGAGAGAGGACTCCTCTCAGGATTATGAGGAACAAGGGGTAGAGGAGTGGCTGCTCCTGGATTCGACCCCACAAGTTCTCCAACCTTCCTGGCACACTTCTGACCCTGCTGAACCACAGGGACCCCGTCAGAGGCCATGCGGTCCCCTCCCCATGCCTGGCCAGCGCACCCCTGGCCTGGGGAGGGGATGGCAATGGGAGAGCAGCTGTGCTGCCTGCGGCTTCCGCCTGACTCACTGAACACAGCCGAGCTCACCGAATGGCTGGTCGGATGTCAGGGAAAAGTGACCCTATCCCTCCAAACCGGCCGATTAATTGCCTTTTCTTTCACTTCCCTGTACACAGGCAGATAATAGAGCAGTAGTTGGGTATGAAATCACCGATTTGCCTCCAGGATGAGATTAAACAAGTTGCTTTAAACATTTTAATATCAGCAGAAAGCTTTGTGTGATTTTTCTTTTTTTCCCCCCTTTCTGCTGTGACTTTACTTGAGGTCTCGAGATCACAGGGGCTTTGACAAGTCTGTCACTGATTGGGAGCCACCAAAATCAAGTGAGAAGAAACCCCAAATGATCTATCATGCATGTACACGTTATAGGACCTATTGAATGCCAGTGTCTGCACAAAACGTGGATGCAGACTAGAGTCTTTGGAGGACGTTTGTCAACATAGATTGAAGAATGTATGGGGCAGTTCATTAACAAAGAGATCAATGTCAGAGCTTTTTTTTTTTTTAAGATTTTATTTAATTGTTTGAGAGAGAGCACAAGCTGGGGCGGGGGGAAACCAGCAGAGGGAGAGGGAGAAACAGGCTCCCTGCTGGGTGGGGCTCGATCCCAGGACCCTGAGATCATGACCTGAGCTGAAGCAGATGCTTAACCCACCGAGCCACCCAGGTGCCTCAGAGCTTATGTTTAAAAACCTATGCTTGGGGGGCGCCTGGGTGGCTCAGTGGGTTAAGCCACTGCCTTCAGCTCGGGTCATGATCTCAAGGTCCTAGGATCGAGTCCCATGCCGGGCTCTCTGCTCAGCGGGGAGCCTGCTTCTCTCTCTCTCTGCCTGCCTCTCTGTCTACTTGTGATCTCTCTGTCAAATAAATAAATAAATAAATCTTAAAAAAAAAAAAAAAGTAAATAACTGAGTAAAAGGGGAAATACCAGCACAAAAATGGTGCTTTATTACTTCCACACAAATATCACCATGAGCATTAAGGAACAACTAGATTTCCTTACAAAATATTGATACAGCAATAAAATAATTCAACAACACAGGGAGACTTCAAACAGAAAACTTTAGAGGGAACATTATAGCTATCCTTTTGCCTATAGATAGTCATATGTACATGTTATTATTCCAATATTAACTCTTCAAAGAAAAATGTTTTAAAAAGGTCTTCCATATTTATGTGTGGAAATAGTGATCACTAATATTAGCTAATACTTGAATGTGATATTTAGAAAAATACAAACTGGCTTTGAAATAAAATGTGTGCATTTATTCTTTTTTTTTTTTTAAGATTATTTATTTACTTGTTTGACAGAGACAGCGAGAGAGCACAAGCAGGGGGAGCAGCAGAGGGAGAGGGAGAGGCAGACTCCCCACTGAGCAGGGAGCCCAACAAGGGACTCTATCCCAGGACCCAGGGATCATGACCTGAGCCGAAGGAAGGACAGGATACCATGCAAACACCAAAAATCGAGTATATGAGAAGAAAACAAGTCCTCTTCCCTGCAGGACAGAGACAGTCCATTTCAATAACTGAACACAGGCTTACCCCACTATCGGCAGCCATGGCGTTGAGTACCTTCATTCAGCTATACATTCAACAAACTCTTAATTCACGTTAAATCAAACACTGTACGCCAGATATACGCACTGATCAACAAAACAGACACGGGCTTACAGATGCTACAGAGGTAACTTCAAAAATAAATGTAATCATGATAAATTCCATGAAGGAAAACACCAAGACACAACCAGGCATTCTAATCCTGGACCTAATACAGGCTGTAGGAGAGGAGCAGAGAATCTCCTTCTAGGACACGACAGGGAAGCTGAGAGCAGAGCCGAGTGGCCCCGGTATCAGCCTGGGACTGTAATGTGGTCAGCTGGGGTCTGTCTGCATTGAGTGAAGGCAGATGGGGGGGGGTGGGATCTAAAGCATGTGGCAGCTGGGTCCCAGGGCTCCTCATCAGCCAGGTCTAGGATTCTGAATTTTGATTCATTGACTCCATTTGGTTCATTGCAAGGTTTGATTCATTTGAGCCACTGAAAGGATTTGTCACGGGGAAAATGGCGTGAGTCACATTTTTAAATTAAATGCAAGAATCACTGATCATACAATGCGATATATTGACAAGCCAATACTGGAAAGCAGTCCTTGGCAGTAATGGCGGCATGGAAGCCAAGCCGTGTGGACGTGTGCACCTTATCACGACCACCCCAGGCCTTGCTTTTCTCATCTGTAAAGCAGCTGGTAGGTAAATGAGATCTATGTTCCTGCAGTTCTAAGTGCAATTTAGCATCACGGGGACACTATTTAAGACTTTGCTGCAGCAGTTACATTTTTACCAGTGTTAAGTCAATAAAATAGAGCTTTATACAAAATAGCACGAAAGGATTGTTTTGTTATTTTTGTGATACACAAGAAAACGGGGGAATCTGAAGCTTAATGGATATTTGGCATTCGACTAAGTTTCAAAATATGAAGTACCAAAAATTACTGATAAAACCTACCCTCCAGGATGCTTTTACAACTTCTACTGTGAGGGCTAAGTTGGGAATCAGAATGTATTCCCAGCTGCATAACTATTACATTGCATAATTTTTTTAGTCAATTAATATTCTTACCTGATGGCAATGTTTAACGCGATCAGAATGTCTATGTGGTTTGGAGTGCTACCATAAATAAGCATGATGTGCTCCCCCCATTCTGATACCATAAACAAATGATATAACTATCCATGAATAACACATATAAAGAACGCATACTGATGATGTTGAATTTCATCTGAGCTCTGTGTTCCTGGAAACACTGAAGATTAAAAGAATTTCCACCCTCTTGTGTTCTAGAAAACAACTATTGCAAGGAATAACCCTTCCCCATAAAAGTCTCAGAGGTTCCCCCTCCACTGTGTTTATCTATAAGGATAGACATGTATGCTCCAAATTCCTGTCTCTGCTTCATAAACAATGAGCTCAACTGCTTGTCCCCAGGGACTGATCAGAACATAGTGCTTGATAACCCAACTTTGGTGAAGTTTCTCTCCTTCCTGCGAGCTCCTGAACTTCGGTCCACCCTCAGCCTGGGTGAGCAGACAGCCCCGCCTGAGCACAGGGTGGCCTCAAGGTATCGTAGCCTCTGAGCTCCTCTCCAACAACGTGACCCTTTTCTTTCACTTGGCCAAGCGGGTTCTCTCCACCCTCCTTTAGTCCTCTCTATTATGACAAACAAACTCTTTTCTCTACTTTTGAGAGGCTTTCAGACCTTCTGGTCAGAATGCTCTCCCACTCCAACAGGCCCCCCACCCCTATGGCAAGAGGCCAGCCCCAGCCCCTACAATAAGCCTTTCCAACAAAGCCTTTCCTTATTAAATAGGGATTATTCTTTTACTGGACAACATCTCCAAAGAATTCTTTCCCGAGAGGTCAGACTAGTTTGGTTGTTTCTTAGTACCTTTTAACCTTCCCTCCAGGACTTGGAAAGGTATGTTCAATGTAGAGTAAACACTGTGATTATGTGGTTATTAGACAATAAAAAGAATTTTAAATCACCAAAGAAATCTCCATAAATCATTGGGCAAGACCTAGAACATACAAAAAGTCAGCAAAAAAATGATAAGAAAACCACCTGCCTACCCAGGAAACACGACTTACATAATGAGCTCATGGTTGTCTCCTTTACGTTGGAGAAGTTTCTGTGCTCGACATTATCTCTAGTGGTCTGTTAAATGTGCTCAATGCATCAGTGCTTTTCTGAACAACATTTTGTTAGGAATGAAACATGCCTCACCCATCAATAAGAAAGACAGCTGAAAGATTAGAATAAAGAAACGAGCTGGTTTGAAATACTTATTTGGTTTCGGCCTTCACTTTCAATCACGGGAAAGAGGTGGAGAAGGAAAGCTTACACTTTCCATTGTTAAGGAAGAGCATTTTTTTAAAAGATTTTATTTATTTATTTGGCAGAGATCACAAGTAGGCAGAGAGGAAGGCAGAGAGAGGGAGGGAAGCAGGCTCCCAGCTGAGCAGAGAGCCTGATGCGGGGCTCCATCCCAGGACCCCAGGACCATGACCAGAGTCGATGGCAGAGGCTTTAGCACTCTGAGCCACCCAGGCGCCCCAAGGAAGAGCATTTTGGCAATAGGCACGTGGTGACAAAACTACTTAAAAAGGTGATGAGTTCATGGCATCTTGTAGCACTCCAAAGGTGAGCTGTATAATAAACCCAGATGGTATTTCCAAACCTATAAAGAGTGATTTTATTTCAATGTCAAGTATCCAGCACAATGTAAGGGTAGGGCACTTCCTGAACTTCTGCATCCTGACACCGGCCATGGGGTGGGGAGGAAAACGGGCGGCCCCAGCCCCTGTGTTCTCGGTCCTTATGGCCTGGGACACAGGGACCCACATATCTAGGCTAAAAGGGTAAAATATTTTCCAAGGAACCTGGAATGAAAAACAGGGAACCAACTTCTAGGTGCATTCTTATCGGTATCCTCATCAGCAAAATGAATAATGCCAAGAGTGCCAACTTGGAGGCACCGGGGTGGCTCAGTGGGTTAAGCCTCTGCCTTCGGCTCAGGTCATGATCTCAAGGTCCTGGGATCGAGCCCCACACCGGGCTCTCTGTTCAGCGAAGAGCCTGCTAACCCCTCTCCCTCTGCTTGCCTCTCTGCCTGCTTGTGACCTCTCTCTCTCTCTCTCTCCCTCTCTCTGTGAAATAAATAAATAAAATATTTTAAAAAACATGCCAACTTCCACACATCTGCCTGTGGCTTATATTGGTTTGAATCTTTTCCCTCTATATGGAAACCCACAAATACCTCTAATGAGGACCTAAAGCTGCCACACTCATCAGGCCCTAGAACAAGCATTTTTTTATACTTCATCCTTACTACAAAAAAAGTGAGGAAGGTATTATTATTTCCATTTTACAGACAAGGAGCAAAGACTCTGGGACTTAAATAATCTTTTGTGAGCTTGTGTGACCAAGCCGGAACCCAACACTTGACTGACGCCAAAGCCCAGGTTCTATGCTTCTATCTACTCTGGTTTTTATCCAGAACATTCTAGTGATTTTCCAGTTGGTTAGACAAAAACAAAAAACAAAAACAAACAAACAAAAAAAACAAAGGAAAGGTGTGTGGACAGGACAATTCAAAAAATATATGAAGTCTCATATTCTTATTTGAGTGTTACTAGTACCCAGACAAGAACAACATATTGGGTCCGTTGGAGACGCCATTGCCATCATTTACAAAGTGCAGACTCCTAAGTATCCGCTGTTTATGAACAGCACTGGAAAAGGACCTATGGCATGAGGAGCAAAGCAGGTGCCGGTGACCAGCAGCTAACGCTCCCCCCGTGTGTGCAGCATCCGAAGCTGGCCTTCTCTGCTCCTGCCAACGCCCCAAGACACCTTTGTCAACTGTCCAGATGCTGTGAGGAGGGGGGAACTCACTCCAACACAGATGATCAGGTCACTTACATTTCGTTCCCTGACCCACCAAACGAGCGTGCAGGATTTACACACTCTTGCTGGGATAGACTCAAATACCTGTCGGAAAGTACCATTGGGAGAGGGAACGTTTCATTCGCTATTTTAATAACTGGATACCATTGGCATAATACATAAACTATGGATTTGATACTCAGTACTAACAATTTTCTACGGCAAACTCATTCTTGTCTCCTACGCATTTGGAACCAGGTTTGCAAAGAGACTTTCCTCCCCAAGCAGGCAACGTTGGCCCTCAGATCAGCAGGCTAATTCCCCCAGATTTTACTTTCTGTTTCTATTTCTACTTACTTTCTATTTCTATTTTACTTTCTATTTTTCCTGACTAATTTGTTTCTCTTTTATTACAGTTCATGTGTTCTTACAAACGTCTTCCGATATTTTGGCATAAGATCCTATGAGCATGGGTACCGAAAAGATGGGTTCTTTCACCGGGAAATCAAACTATGAAGCACACTGAAGCTTACTAGCGTGTGAGTATAACCGCGGTCATCACGTACTCAGAGCTTATGTGAAACTTACGGGGTTTAGATAAAATTTCCCATGCAAAGCGCACAGTGATCCTCTGATGTTTACCCCTTTCCAGAGGAGAAAATGGAGACCCAGGGCAGCCAGCTAGCACAGAGCAGAGCTCAGTCCTGTCGCCGCCCAGTGGCAGGGATCCCTGATTTGTGAGAGCTGGGGCCATCCTCAACCCGTCCACGCTGACCACACAGCACAAGGACCACCCCCAGTGGGTGAGAGTTTCCAAGGATGCGCTGAAGGTACATGAGGATTCTGCTCGCGGCCCTTTCAGGGGCCTCCCAAGGCGCACTAATTAGGGTGGAAAGAGCCTGCAGTGGGAGACCACCGATAAAAATGGCCTTGAGGTTGTCTTCCTTTGGGCTCTATAACATTTAGCACTTTGATCAGTCACTATTCTATACAATCTAGCTGTCCTGGGACAAAGAGCTAAAAGCAAACAACAAAACTTCGCACTTCCTGGTTGCTAGTTTTAATCTGTTTTCCCAGCCTCTCTACGAAGGCCTGATCTTGGGAGCTGCTTCCCCAAATCTGGCCTCACGGGACCTTTGAGCCAGGTCTGTGGCAACAAAGATTCATCCCAGCATGCATTTGTGGAAGAGAAGAAATGTGTAACAATGTGCCAGTTAGTGTCATTAATCCTAACTGGTGTCCTTTATGGTTCAACTGGAATCTGGCTTTGCTAAGGAGCTCCTGTTCGTAAGGCAGGAACGGGTTTCCCAGCACTTCTCCGTAAAGAACCAGAGAAGAGAAATAAAATTATGAAAAAAGGCAAAACCGTGGAAAGTACAATATATTTACTTTTATCAACTCCCGAGTATGAATGAACTGATACACCTATATGATGAATTCTTCTTTTTTTAATGAAATTTTCCAACAAATACTGTTGGAATCCTGCTCTGCAGGTGATACCAGAAGTACAACAACTGCTGTGAAACATCTTCCCAGACTTCATACTCCCATTCTTTTCTTCGCATATATGACCCACTGACGGGCTGGCAGCAACATTTTTAAGAGGAATTTTATCTTTTGCCCTAACTCTGGAAGCATTAATGAGTAATTGCTACATTTCTCATAGCTATCCAGTATTTGGAAGCAATCAACTTATTTCTATTAAAACAGAAATATGAAGAAAAGCAAAATATATCCCAATATATCAACAAAAAGAAAAATAATAGTTGGAGGAAGGAGGAATACTTATTTGCAAACAATAATGTACTTTAAAAAATCATGACCCTGTAACTCCCTTATTCACAGGAAAAAAGCCATGCCCCTAAAGGTCAATGAGTGGTTGAGTTAATTGTGTCCAGCTTTCAATGAAGGATAAAAACAAAAGACTAGGATGAGTCCCATTAAAAGTAAGAAAAGAACAGGAAATAAAATTAGCACTCAAAAGCACATTTTCTTAGCTAAACTGTCATTTAATTAATCATACTTTAAGACTCATATTTTGAGAGTTTTCAATCACATAAACCAATTCAAAAGTTAACTCTATAATGATATTCCGAAGGATGTGGTGGACTACTGCCTTAGAGATTTTAAAGAACTGGACTGATAACCATCTTTCTTAGGGACTTTGGACAGTTTTACTCGAAAGCAGAGAATTTTATCCATTGAATTTTTGAATTTCCTTAAAACATTAGAAATTTAAAGCAGAGAATGCATGTTAAAGTTCAAAAGCTTGACTAATTATTTTGTCCATCTTACCCCGTGCTACAATTTTATCAAACACCTTTTGCTGTACCCTGAAAAATCACTGCTAACACCATCACCATCATTATTTTAGCCGAGTACGTAGTAAAGTATAACCAGATTTGGACTTTAAGAGGTTTTTGACATAATTTAGAATGGCATAATAATTTTATTATGAGTAAATTGTACCAAACTTCAAAAATATAATTTAAAACTGCAAAAGCCACCAATATGCAAGAAAGACATTAATACTTTCATTACTTTATTCAAACAGCTACAGAACCGGCAAAATGAATTGCCACATAAAGTGACCGCATCAGAAGTATAATGAGTTCAAGTAAAGATGAGATCATTTTATGGAGATAAGTTTATTGGAGAGGTAGTGAATAAAGGAGTAAGAATTGATTAAAGTAGAGAATATTAGCACAAGTTGTAATATCTATTTCTTATCCCTACTTATATTCCTAGCCGTGGTTTGGTTTAAAAAAAGTGTATGAAAATGATACCCAGGATTTATATAGTTTCACATCAACTATTCCCCTATCCCAAAAGAGACCTACTTCATGAGAGTATAAGCTATTGTAGCATGCTTTGCTTTAAACTTAGAATACTTCATCATGAAAATGCTTACACTGTAAAAAAAAAAAAAAAAAAAAAAAAGCCATGTCTGATCGTATGGAACACACTACTATACACATTATTCAACATTATTCAACTCCACAGACAGCAATGATCTTGAAATTCAGCATGTCACCAATGACACCAGCAAACGTTCTCATGCAGATATACCAGATTTTCTTCAATTTAGATAGTGACATTTTATTTAGTTACAGTAACGTAGAATTCTTTCTAGGAGGAATAAAAAAGAAGCCAGACTTCCTAGTGCTTCTCCCCTGCACATGTACCTGTATAATTTATCAGTCTCCATTCGACCATAATTTATTTATTCACTTATAACACATCCCTTGGCTATTTCTAAAATGGACTTCTATACTTAACATTAAGAGGTTACAAAAGAAATGTTAAACATAAGAAGAGATCACATAAAAACAGAAGGACAACCCAGGCAGATACATAGACTACCACCACGTCTTGATTTCAGCGGTGACCTTCCAGGCACCCAGGCCAGCATGTGCAACAAACAAACACTGGGCCACCTCGTCTCAGGGCGGGGTGGCGAGTCCTCATTGCTGGTCTAGGATCCGGGAGGAGAAGGCCTCCTTCCCCAAGGAAATGCAGCTTCCCACAGCAGGAAGGATCATTACCTATTTGTACCGAAAATAGAAAATGCAACCCTGAAATGAGGAAACCAGTTTCGTTCTTGCTGAAAGCAGATGATCTAAAGTGACCCTCCCAGCAGCAGACGAACACATGTTAATTTTGATAAAGTACTCTTTGTTTTTTCTCATTAGTCCCCTCCCCTAAAAATCCACCTAGGTATTTCCCACTTACGAGAGATATTTACACAAATGAGTTGGCTCTGAGATGTAATCCTTTCTTCACAAACAACTATTAATTCAGGCCGGAATGTGTTCTGGTAATATATTCACAATGCCTTGCCAAACTGAGAGAAAACATTCCCATATACAAATGCTTTCACTCTCTGGTCCCAACAAACCCCCGAGTTACGTGCGGACAAAAGCGACTCCTCTACGCTCTCCGCTCCTTGCCAGCCTCTCCCCAACACACCGGCGAACAACGTTCAACCTCTGTTTACAGGAAAGAGACTTAAAAACAATAACATAATTAGATACATTCATGAGGAATAATTATGTCACGTAATGATGACTGTTCCCAAAGTACTGCTGGCTGCATGAGAGAAAGCATTTCTCTTCCATGCGAATCCTGCAGACTTGCCGGAGGTGAGGAAAGGCGACATTCTCATCAGAGTTAAAAGCACACGCTATGAACAGGGTCCGCCACATGGCAGTGACTGCAATAAATTACCAAGTGTGTGTTCTGTTTTCGGCGATGAGCTCGATTTATCATTTTATTGAAAAGGTTCCATTATGCTAATGTCTTACAAAATCACATTCTGCTGTTGCTGGAAGGTCATGAGGGGACATAAATTTTTACATTTAGAACCAAGTGGTTGTACAGCAGTCACAGTTTCCAAGGGTTAATAAGAAGCCATCAAAGTACATTCAAGGACTTGTCAAAGGCAAGTCTTTAGGATGCTCTCCTAGTTAATGGGAGGAAAAAGGGATATTATTCCAGGGTAAATGTTAAAAACAACTAATGCTACAAGAAGAAGGGTATCCAAACGTGGTTAAGTATAGTGGTGATTATTTGAAAAAAATCTCTTCATCGAAATTTTGATTAACCTTTGATTTGAACTATCAGTAAAACAGGCACATACTAAATAGGTCTCTATCTTACAGTATTTAAATTACCTGGATTACCTACCATCTTCATTTACCATTTTCAAAAACTTTCACAAATAAGTTTTTTTTTAGAAAAAGATTTTATTTATTGATTGATGGAGAGAGAGAGAGAGAGATCACAAGTAGGCAGAGAGGCAGGCAGAAAAAGAGGGGGAAGCAGGCTCCCCACTGAGCAGAGAGACCGCTGCAGGGCTCAATCCCAGGACCCTGAGATGGTGACTTGAGCCAAAGGCAGAGGCTTAACCCACTGAGCCACCCAGGCGCCCCACAATAAGTTTCGTAAAGATCTATCAATATGTGCATAACTAACATGCATATTTTTGTGTAACCTCATTGTGTCTATAAGGGTGTTAAGATTTTTGACTAGTCTCAAATCCCACATTTGAGTTCTCCAGAAAAAAGAAAGATGATGAGCTAATTATTCAATGCAAATCAGATATTATTCCCTAGAGTAAGGTTTTGTTTCCATCTTTCCAAGAATTATTGATTCCCTCCAATCACCAAGGACTGTGAACATAACTCATGAATATATTGTATCAATAATTTGTAGTTATGGGCAACAACTGTCAAACAGCCGAGTAAAAACACATTACAACCAGATAGCTCCCTTTGGACCAATTATTGTAAATCAAAGCAACACTGAGGAAAAACAGTTGCTCTTTAGAAATACTTGCCTGGTGTATATTTGGCATGCAATTTTCTAATGCAGCCCAAAAACCAGGCTGTGAGCAACAGTAACCATGTTATGGGATCTGGCATTCTCTCTTACTGTGCTCAGTTGCTGAGTGGTGATACAGTGTGAGTGTTCTTGAAGTTCAGGAGGCCTTTTGGAATGAATCACCGGTCACATTTTGATGCTATTCCCAAGCCAGGTACAGTCCAGGGCCAAGCATGTTCAATCTTATGGTGCATTCAGGTACAGAAATGGAATGACATAACATGCTCATTCATGACCTAGAACTAATCTGACGGGGTGGGGGGGAGCTTTAGAAATAGGTCTAAAATAGCTTGGAAATCCAGTTCCAAAAACTGTGTTTGGGGGGGAAAAAAAAAATGAACAGATTATATAACTTCTTCACAAACTCAAATCACAGGGTTTCTCACCAACTAGCTCCGACCATATTAAAAGTAGTTTTTCTGTGGCTGTTGTGATTCCTGTCAACTGGTGAGTTATTCGGTCGAAGGCAGGACATGGAAAGCAGACATCTCTAACTTAGGAAACTATTACTGAGGTATTTTACAAAGATGGGGGGTTTGTTGAAGGCCTTATACTGAGGTGGTAGCTCTTGCATCCAAGTATATAGGATTAGTGTTGATTTTACAAACTAGATGAAATCTAAGCATTGGCCAGTGAACCCTGTGATCCAATTCAAAGACAATGGATTTTTGACCAAAGATCTTGGTTCAAATCTTAGCCTCAACATGTTTTAGCTGCAGGATCTTGGACAAGAAACTCAAATCCTTACTCTCAGTTTTAAGGGAAAAAAAAAATTTGTTTTTTGGAAACTACTAGCTAAGAAATATTTGAAGAATCCATGTTCACATAATTAAAGTGAATCTCTGGACACTCTTTTGGAGCTGTTTAAATAAACTGGATTTAAGAAAGAAAAAAGGTTACGTATCTTTTCTCAGATATGTCAGTGCTGAATATGTGGTAAGATTTTTATTTTATATTTTATAACAGAGTTGGGTTTATTTCCCCAAAAGACAGTACTTAATCTGAATTTATACTTCCCATATTGGTTTATTAAGTAAGCAAACATTACACCTGCATGACATTTAAGTTCATGAAAAATATACATTTGTACATTTGTATTTGACTAGATTGAATCATAATTCTGGCAAAGGTTTTATAGTACTTCTGTTTTGTAGTATGTCAGCCAAAACAGAAGTTCTTAGATCCTTATATAACTTAAAACCTGGACCAATATTAAGTCAGACTATTCAATGAATAATCTTTGGATGGCTACATAGCATCGATAAATAAACATAATTTTAAGTTTTTGTATTTTTTATCCTATATGGTACAAAATAGCGATTTCTTAGGTCATGCTAATTCAGTTTTATTTTTGCTACTATAAGAAATTGGACCTGTAGAAAACTGTATTTGAGAGCTTTGCCACTCTGCAAAAATTCTTGTGTCTAACAGTTTTCAGTTACCTACCTCCTGGTTACCTCTGTATAACAAAAGTTGTTATTTTGGTTAAAAGTTGTAATTAGCTTGGGTGGCTGACACTAGAGTAGAAGCAGTACCAAGAGAAAAATACAGCTGTGCAGCGAAAGCAATGGGATGAGTGTTTGATTTTGTTTTTAAAGGAAGAAGAACATAGTTTTTCCCCCTAAAACAAAGTGGCAGTTTGTTATAGAATATGAAAGAACAGAGTGGAAGAAAAAACTTGAGAAAATAGAAAATACAGACAGCTGTAGAAAGTCTGAGGAGAGTGAAATCCATTTTACTTTATTCATAATACTTATGTCTAAAAAGAAGTTATGGCAATGAATTATGGAACACTACATCAAAAACTAAGGATGTATAGATGGTGACTAACATAACACAATAAAAATAAACAAAAAAGAAAAAGAAGTTATGAAGTTATGTTAAAATTAGTGCAAAGTCTACCTAGTTTTGATGGGTTTATTCCTAAGGTAATTTAAGGGCCAAAATAAAGGGAGCTCATAAAACCTATGTCATCAAATATTATATTTATGCAAAATTAAAATTAGACTTTTCCTCTATCTAGCTGATAAAGTTCATGTTAGAACACCCAATTTTCCCCATCCATGCGATCTTCCCAGGTATCATTCATGTATAAACCACCAGCATCATCTCAGCTCAGTGTTGATTTTACCATATTCTTTGATAGATAATCTAAAAAGTCAAGTTTCTTTACTTGTAAATTAGCTAAAGTTCCTTTTGATCATCTTACCTTACCTACATTTATTTTTAAATATTTTATTGTCATTTTGTCTAAAAAAAAAAAAAAACTATTCAAGTATTATTTCTCGGGTGCCTAGGATTTTATTATAACCAAATGATCAAACCCCCTCTGATAATTTCTTTGATCTTGCCTTCCAGAAATCAGACCTAAAATTAAAATAAAAATTTACAATAATGATTTCAGCATATGCCTTGCAATTATAAGCGTCTTGGAATTTCCCAGAGGGTACCAGGAGAGAGACGCTGGAAATTCTGGGTTTGGTGTGCTTTGCATTTCTTGATTAGTGCCGCATCACTGGGGGAGCGAGGGACAGTGCAGCAGAGGAGAACCGGCCTCCCTAGGTTTGCTTTGTATGGATCAAAATCCCATCTATCCACATCTTTCACAAACTGATCCATTTATGGGAGAAGGGGGGCCTAGAGACTGATCAAAGCCCATGGTGCCTATTATATGCTCTTACCTTACGGGGAAACACTGACCAAACCCTTATGAAATAGTTATGTACTGTATCACCAAGGGGACTGCTATGCCCCCCATTCTAAGATTATTGGTCACTGTAGAAATCCGATCATCCTTTTATTATTATGAAACTGGTTTGTGCTTCCATTTGAGGCTTGCCTGGAAGCTCTCTATAAAGCACAGGACTGAGCTTATATCTTCATCACAGAAGGACGGTCTCAGGCCTCAGGGAAAGGACTCTGCCAGGTGCTTTGAACTACTCAATACTTCAAAGAACAGACTCTCAGGGCTGACACCAATGGAATGAATTAGGATTTCCAGGATCATTTCAGCCTGGAAATAGATGTTCTTCATGAAAGCAACCCACTAACCTATGATCCAATAAGACGAGAATTAATTACATGAGGACAACTAAACTGATGAGGGAAATCTAATTATGGCTATTTGTTTTGAACATTATTAGTACTGCTATCACTGTTGTATTTTTATGAATATGTGAAGGTCTTTTTCTTCTTCGTTTATCTCACCTTCAGTTTAGTGGACCACGCTTCTGTTTACTGAATTAAACATTTATCAATAGTCTCCGATTTTCACTGGCCCTGAGAATTCAGAAGCAAATGCTTTCATGGAGCCTCCTTACTGTTCATGGCAACACGATTATCGGCACAGATCCAGTAAGAATTTGTTCTCATCTCACCACAAGATAAGCAAACAAGCAGTACAACAAAGGATGCCCACAGAGTTATATCTGGCAGCACTTCTCACTTCATAAGGTATGACAGCACACTATTAAGAAACAATAACCAACTTTACTTGTGTAGCCAATCCTACAAAGCCGGAACCAAAAAACAGGTTTGGTACAGAGACAATAGAGTCCCACTCATGGCCATAATTCCTATCTTATGTGACAGACAACCACAAAGATTATGGCTTATTGTCCTAGAAGACATCAACTGGTGCTGTATCCTATTCGGCCACCTAACCCTAACATTTCATCATCATCGTGCGCACACACACACACACACACACACATACACACATTCTCTCCAGTGTTTATCTACACAAAAGTACAGAGTATAGTACAATATAACCATAACCAGATAAAACTGATTAAAAGATAAAAAGATAAACTGATGGTTTGTCCACTTCTACTGACCCTCAAACTGATCACATGGCATCAGCCTGATTCCTTCATAGTAGATCTACTCACCCATGTTCACCTGTTTGTCACTGTTGCCAGAATGAATTAGGACTTGGGAATGGTGAATAGTCTGATTTTGATATTATCTTCAATTATTATCTGGAGTAATTCTGTACAGAAAAACTTTCCTCAACCACTATGATTATTAGTTACTCTAAAATAAAATTCTTATAGAAGTTAGATAAATTATTTTTTCAAGGATTTATTTAATTAATTAATTTGTTTGTTTGTTTATTTATGAGAAAGAGAGAGCACAAGCAGGGGAAACAGCAGACAGAGGGAGAAGCAGGCTCCCTGCTGAGCAGGGAACCCAATGCAGGACTTGAGCCCAGGACCCTGGGATCATGACCTGAGCTGAAAGCAGACACTTAACCTACTGACCCACCCAGGTGTCCCTCAGAGAAGTTAGAGAAATTCTTGTTGTTTTTCTTTCAGTGAACAATTTTCTGAGTACAGTTTTAATGCCCTAGTTATTTTCACTGATTTTAATACAATTTGATTTTTTTCTATAAAATAATTTTAATAATTATATTTAATACTCCTTTTTATCTTAGACTATTCCATCTTTGGATAACACATCTCTGTTAGTCCATGTGTCTTTCATGCTATCCATTCATCTTTGATGACCTACACAAACTATCAAACAAGATAGCACCTTAGGTGTCCACAGTTCTTCTTGCATCTTTTCTATCCTGGGTCTAACTCTGCCATTCTCAAAGCATTCCTGGTTCCTTTTAGTGGGACGCAGTGCCAAGAAACCAAAATTTGAGTGGCCATAAATATACTATTAATTTATAGGCTTGGAGGAGGGATCTAGACACTCTACCTGAAAAAGAGTTGGTGGGGGGCCGAGGAGGACACCGTGATAGGCTGAGCTAGGAAACACCAACCCACAAGAGCTCCAACAGTGCCTGCTTCTCAAAGTCACCCGTGAAGCCATCAAATATAGGTTCTCAGGCCTCAACCAATAGATCTAACTATTGTTTATAAAGAATTTGGAAGTCAGAGTATCTTATAATCTTGACGGCCATAATTACAATATTAAGATATTAAGGTATCTGTTTGTCTCCGACAGAAACACTGGACGTTGCTTCATAAATCTGAACATCTCCCACAACTTAGAATCATGGATGTGAATGAATTACATTTCCTAGTCTCAAAGGGCCATCAAAGGATTAATGAATAAATGATGTTTTAATTCATTTAATACATATTTATTAAGCATTTACTATGTTCCAAGCACTGTGTCAGGTAGTGCAGACAGCCCAGCGCAGGACGAAATCCGGTCTCATGAAGTTCACTTCCCAGCGGGGCTTGTGGAAACTGTGTGTGCCCCCTTGGTGCTCACAGTCCTACTGTATACGGGAAAGCTCTCCAATTAACTAAGTTAAAAGGGAAAACTTCTTTTTATTCATATGAATAAGAAAAATTATTTGGCATGAAGTCTGAAATGAAAAGATACCTATGAGGGCGCCTGGGTGGCTCAGTGGGTTAAACCTCTGCCTTCGGCTCAGGTCATGATCTCAGGATCCTGGGATTGAGTCCTGCATCTGGCTCTCTGCTCCCCAGGGAGCCTGCTTCCTCCTCTCTCTCTGCCTGCCTCTGCCTACTTGTGATCTCTGTTTGTCAAACAAATAAATAAAATCTTAAAAAAAAAAAAAAAAGAAAAGAAAAGATACCTATGGAAAAAATAATTTAAAGAGAAACTGAAAAAATAAGTCGGAAAAATTCTAGATTGTTCACTAATGAAAGATAACATAAGGCTCTGATCTGTTTCTCTTTAGTAAGTAGGAAATGATACAAATGCATGATCATACAGTCGCCCTAAATTACTGGTATGTCCTATCACTGAAGATGTGCTATATTTCACTGAGATATAAAACTTCTTACTGACAAAAAGAGAGTGGATTAAGCAAAGGACAAAAAGCTGTTGTTCTATTTTAGTAGAATAAGTTGACACATGAAATATGGCAGCTATGCTAGTAGTATTAAGTAACCTATAAAATACTTAGTAATAGATATAATCTTTCTCATTTTCATGAAAGAAGATCCTGTATGGTCAATTTGAAGCATGCTGTCTCATCACCCATGGGAAAATTCTCGTTCCTACTAATATTGCTCTATATTTCCCCAAAATTCTATTTATTTTTCAAATATTTGAAACACCATGAGAATTTCAGTGATGTCATCATGAAAGAGTAAATGTAGTAAAAGAATATTATCAAATGATTCAACAATTTTTTGAAGAGAGGTGACTTCACAGCCGTCAGCCAGAAGTCGGAGAGTTCTGGCTGGCTCTTCATCATCAAAGCGATTACACTGGCAACAGAAACCCATACAACACGCAGCTTTTATAAATAATTACTCAGGCAGAAGTATCACTCACTAAAGCTGTGCCTTTCCATACTTTGTGACACTACAGGAATTGCACACAAGCAGCCGCAATCTGTGAAGGTTGGCAAATCAGACTTGCCTAAGCCACCACTCTTGATTAAAATGTTTGCCTTCATCTGTCAGCAGGTTAGTGAAGTGTCTTCTCTTCAAAAGGTAGGACATCATGAAGATGTGCACACCTCTTTTTCTTGAAGTTATGTGAGGGTAGGTCCTTTTAGACCCATATAAAGTTCCATCATTAGAGTCACATAAACATCGGCAGCACCCAGTTTCCAGCATGTTCTGTGTAACGATTCTGGTCCGAAAATGCATGCTCAGGGGATCCGTTCTGAAATTGTGTGTTCCCTCCTCTTGGTCATTGAAAGAGAAGCTCTGTCTTCATTACTAAGCTCAACAGTAACCTGTTCTTAAAGTACTCTCATCTGTCACGTGTTAGCAGCGCCCCGCTGAGGTCCTCTGTGGTCACTTGTGTGATCAGTCCCCGGCTAGTCTGCTCCTTCAAAACACTGTATGGAGCTAAAGGGTCCTCTGAGCAAATTCCAATAGGGAAAAAAAAAAAAGAAAAAGAAACAACATCCTTTTTTTTTTTTTTTTTGGTCTTATTTAAATTTCCTTGCTATCCAAGTGGTCCCCAATGATTAAACACAGATAATGAAAACTGAAAGATTAATCCTATTTTCTGATGGAATATTCCAAAAGTAGTACATTGCCTAACAGAATATGAGAAAAAAAGGTCTACACAATTCATAGCTGGAAAGTGATGACAATGTAGAATTTTAGGAAAATAGCCGTAAGAGGTTTTGCTGCCAATGTCGTTCTTCATTATCCTAATACACCCGCTATGCTAACTTGTCCTACATACATGCTGGAAGTGGTCAACACTTAAAACTAAATGTTAGTTAATGAATTAATCAACTGCAGTGAAATGAAGCCCCAACTCCAAAGCCACACTAAGAACAAAGGCCATCTGGGGAGCAGACGTCTCTGATACATGACATGGGGGCAGGGCTGGGTTTTTCTGGTTTCAGTCAGGTGTCTCTGAACCTGTAAACTTGGACTGATTTCAGACCCAGGCTCAACACCAGGGCGTCTGATCACGTGAGCTGGAAAGAGACAGGACAACAAACACAGCTAACGGTCATTAACGTTTAGTTTATGCCAAGCCTGGTTCCAAGCTGGTCGCGACCTAGCAGGAAGGAACGACGTGGCGTGGGGGATGCCATCATTCATGCATCAGAGATGCGGAAACTGAGGTGCGGCACCTTAAGGACATCAGTGTTTCTCACACCTGACTATGCACTGCTTGCTTAAGGATCTTTTTTTAAAAAACAACGTTTCTGATTCAGTAGGTGTGGGCTGCAGCCAGAGACTCTGCATATCTGACAACGTCCTGAGCAATGATGACACGGGTGCTCGACAGACCACCCTTAGAGCAGCAGAAAGTAAACTGGCGAAGGTCACCGAAGCGGTAAGAAGCAGAGCTGGGATATGGCTCGGTGAGCCTGGCTCCAGAGCTCATCACCACTACACTCAGCATCTGTGTCACAGACGTGTCACATGCTGGGGTAGGACATGCCCTAGGACCAGAACAAACGCCTGTCACCTCTTTCTACAGCACCCTCCAGCAAGCGTAGGCAAACATTTATTAAGTGCCTACTGTATAATGAGCACTGTGGCAAACACTTGGAATATACAAAAACATGTTGCCTGGCTCAAGGGATTTTTTATTTAATCCACCAGACAAACAACTGGACATTTGATTCCCTTCTAATTACAATTCCATTGATGGAATATTCTAGTTAGTTTAATTATCATACACAGAAAAGACAGAGCATCAACTTTCAAAGAATCAGAGGGCTTTTAACACACCTTTAACACCAAAGGGAGTCAATATAATTCCATTTCTGAGGATTGAGGAAGAAATTCTTAGATATTATAGAGCTCTTCAGGGGCATCATTTGAATAATTAATTAAGAGCAATAGATTTAGAAGGGGCAGGAGTTTGGGCTTGACTCTATGGAATTATCCAGAAAAGTCATTTTAAAACAGGGTTTTGGGGGGGGTTTTTTTTTCATTGTTTTGGGGGGAGGGGCATTTTGTTTTTGTTTTTGTTTTTAACTTATCATGAGGGTTTCAATGGGTATTTTGCTCATTCCTATTTTCATTACATAGGTGGAACAAAGATTCTTGAATAATGTGTAAATTTCTTGGAAGCTACAGTTCACATAAAATAACACTTTCAATAAAACATTCACAAAATTTCCATTAGTCTTTATTTATTCAGAACAAATTTAGAAAGTTTTAAAAGAGTTTATTATAGGCAGCCAATTTCTACCATTTAATCTGTAATTTTTCTCTTTATCTTCCTTCTAACAAATCAAGAAAATGGAATCCGCAGCTTGCCAGCGTTTTTGGCACAGTCTGCATTAATTAGAACGCTCCAGCGAGTCCCAAGACGGACCTCACCAGCTATAAATATCCTGCCTCAGCTCCCACTCTCCTGTCAAGTGCAAATCTTCCCATCTTGGCACATGTCCAGCGTCCTCTGAAAGACCTCAGAGCTCAACGAGTGAAAAATGGAGATGCTTTACTTTGTGGGCAGTGGGTGCCCCAGAGACAGATGACCGTAGAGCACGGAGCCTTCAGAGCACGGAGTCCCGCCAGCCTCATGTGGTCCAAGTGCGGCTTCTCCCTTCCCTCTTAATCCCAATATTACTCTGCAGACGTGACTACAGCAGAGTGAAAACATCCGAGGGCCCCGGCAAGTCCCACTGTCATTTCCCACCACTACCCCTACAGTTCATTTTTAACCGCTTATATTTGACGGCAGACGATCACAAACCACAAAACACTTCTCACAGAGTCCTGTGTGCCAGAAGAGGCTGCACCAAAAGCATGGGGTGGAAAGGCTCGCCTCGGTTTGTCTTCCTGTTTCCAGCAGGTAGCCCGCTGTCCCCGCGGCCAGCAAGTCACAGATGAAGGGAAGTGCTCTGCTTCCTCACACGGACTCTGGGCTTTCCTCCCTGCGTTCTCTGTCACACAGAGAAGGACACACTGGCTCTCCTTCCAGCTCTACCTGCCCACATCACTCTTCTTTGCCAAGTATTTCAGGAAGAAAATGCAAGATGTGGGAACAGTTTCTTAAACATCAGAAAACAGGAGAGATGTGACAAAAAGTTACCATGGCCATTTTGGTCCATGAACATTTTTTGGCGTCTGGAGCTCGACCACAGGGACCCGTCTCCCTCAACCACCATTGTACTGTCATCAGACCTCCAAACGTGTCATAGAACCAGCCTGAACATCCCTTCAAATTCAGGCACTTTTGAGTGTGACCGATGCCTCACCACCTCCAAACCCCCAGCCTCTGCCGACCACAGACAAGTCCTTCGTGTCTCTCAAAGGCCATGGAGGATGCCTATCTTAGCCTCCTCATCCTCTGAAGCCTGCACTGCTTTGCTTTGCTGTGTTTTTACCGCTCATTCCATCACAACTGGAATTACAATGGAATTGTAATTAGAAGGGAATCAAATGCCTGTACATCTTCTAAACTGTGAGCTACTTGAGGGTCTGGGTCTTCTTAGCCTCTGTATTATCTGTTGCCAGTGTATTACCCATAAGAAATTCTCTGACGTTCCAGCCCATGCTACAAAATGGATGGGCCCTGAAGACATTATACTGTGAAATAAGCCAGTCACAAAAAGCTAACTACAGTATGGTTTCACTCATATGAGCTTTCTGGAGTCATCAAATTCATAAGACATAAAAAGTAGAATGCTCACTGCCAGGGGTTGGGGGAGGAGGGAATGGAGAGTGGTTTCAAGGACATGTAGAGTTTCGGTTTGGCAATACAGAAAAGTTGTTGTGCAACACTGTGACTATCCTTAACTCTATCCTTAACTCTACCGAACTGTACACTTAGAAATAACTAAGATGGCTCCCATTGTGAGTGTTTTACCACAGTGATAACAGTAATAAAAACTACGCAGAAGGCAGACTGATGAGAACGGCAGGAACTAATCATTTGATGGCTTATAGTGCTCTGTGTGGACGGCTTAGTTACCTCTAACCGTCCCTTTACCAACTTGTGGCTTCCTTGGGGTCAGAACTGTCGCCTGTGCTCTGCACATCCCACGGCACACTGTGCCCCGCTGTCCCTGTGCAATGATTCATCATTTCACCCACCATGTGTGAGAAACGAGGTGAAGAGTGGTCAGGGCTCCATTCTGTATGTTGAGGAAAACTTCTGGCTGTAGGACAGTATGTCTGCCGCCAACCATGTTCCAAGTCATGCAAGTTCAGAGTATATGGGACTCCCCTGCGCTTGAGAAGCGCACCGGCAGCGGGACAGTGAAGCCAAAACGGGATGAGCGATCGCACCGCAGTATATGGAGAGCACCATCAACAGGAAGGAGCAACTCGTCCTGCTTCCCAAATAGTGGTCAGACTTCTTGGGAAGGAACACAGGACTACTTCCCCTCCCCTCAAAAACCCACCCCGAGATATGTCACGCTGGCAAAATATCATTTTCACTTATAATATTGAAAGCGTGTATTATTGCAAAAATGTCTATGCCGGAGGGAAAAAAATAAGTTCTTGGCAAAATCACTGTATTTGTAATAATTTCCTGTGATAGCAACTTTAAGTTGCTCTCGTGTGACTGCCAAAAGCTTGTTGTTTCAGGGAAGGCTTACACAAGGGGCGCTCCTAAAGCTATCCACTCCACCAAGAAATTCACAGCCTCTGGCTCCAAGTCATTAGCATGTCTGATACACATTTTCAAGTACTTGAGATTTGATTTGGAATAAAAAGAGAATTAAGTCTGAAGTTTATCACTTTATTTCATTAGTAGGCCTCCATGACTGATTTGTATTTGGCAGGTGTTAACTAATTTCTAATCCCGTAAATAATTTTCATCTTGTACTACACTGAACCACTGGCCAAAAAAAAAAAAAAAAAAAAGGTGATAAAGAACACATTCTCTAATAGTCATGGTCTATCTACAGGGTATATCCAAGGCTCAAGTCTTAACATAAATTTCATTTAATGTTTTAACACATTTTATTTCTTAGAGTACTTTTAGGTTGACAGCAAAACTGAGCAAAAAGTACAAAGTTCCCATAGAACCCCCCTTCCCCAACAAACACACAGCATGCTCTGTTACCAACGCTCCACACAGAGGAGTGCATTTGATGTAACAGTGACCCCTACACTGACTTAGCGTTATCACTCTGAGTCCGTAGTTCATATCAGGGTTCACTGTTGGTGTTGTATCTTCTGTAGGTTTGGTAAATGTGTAAGGACGCAGAGTCACCATGACATTAACAGAATAGCTTCTCTGTCCCCCCAAAATCCTGTGTCCTGACTATCCATCTTTCCATCTCCCCAGTCTCTGGCAACCACTGATCTTCCACTGCACCCACAGTTTCCTTTTTTCCAGAATGTCATATAATTCGAATCATATACTATGTAGGCTTCTCAGAATGCCTTCCTTCACTCAGGATTATGCACTTAAATTTCCCCATGTCTTTTCATGGCTGGATAGCTCATTTCTTTTTAGCACTGAACAGTTGTTCGTTGTCCAGATGGACCACAATTTTTCTGTTCACCTATCGAAGGATCATAGTTGCTTCCACGCTTTAGCAAGTATAAATAACTATGCTGTAACATCTGTATGTGGTTCATTGTGTAGACATACATTTTGGAGGGGCGTGGGGGGGGGTGGGTGAGCCCAGTGGTGGGTAGTACGGAGGGCACATATTGCATGGAGCACTCGGTGTTACATGCAAAGAATGAATCATGGAACACTATATCAAAACCTAATGATGTCCTGTATGGTGACTACCATAGCATAATTTTTAAAACAAAATGAAATTAGATAAAATAAAATATATTTAAAAAGTTCAATAAAGATTTTAAATTGCCTCAATAAAAAAATTTAAAAAACAATCCTTGGTAAAATCTTGCCTTGTCTGGATCAGTTCCTCAAATAGTCTGATGCTATTTCCTATCTCTAATGAGGATAACAATATTGTCCACCTGATACGGCTTCTACAGAACTAAATAAGACATTTATGGAAGCAGTGCTGAGTGCCATGCCAGGTACACAGCAAGTACTCATAGATGTTGGCCATTATTAGTACCGCTAAGTTCTTGATGTTACAGGCATTAAAGTATCTATGATTCACAAGTAGCCGATTCAAAAGCTGACTTAGCCAGTTCCCTAAGTCGGGTCACTCTACTGCCTTGCTCAAAAGTCTTCCAGTGGCTCCCTTCTCACCAGGGTAACACTTGAGGTCTACAACACCCTATGCAAATGACCATCTTTTTTTTTTTTTAATTTACTTATATTCAATTAACCAATATGTAGTACATCACTGTTTCAGAAGCAATGTTCAAAGAGTCATCAGTTGCGTATAACGCCCAGTGCTCCCATCTTGACCCCCTTATGATTTCCCTTCTTCCTACTGCTTCACACCCTATCCCTGCTCAGCCATGCTGGCCTCCCTGCATTCGAAGCATGTCCTGCCTTGGATTCATACCTGGCTTTCCCTCTGCCTGAAATCCCTCAATGGATGCTCTCCTGAAATGTCACTTTATCAGAAAGGCTTTCTTAGCGCCTTACACAAAAGAGCACCTCTTCCAACACTCTCTATTCCCTTTATTCTGCTTAATTTTTCAACAGAGGACACATAATCACTAGTTATCTGTTTCTTTGCTTATTAGCTGCTCCCCAAGTAGAATGAGATCCATTCAGGTAGACATTTTTTCTGGTTTTATTTTCTACTCTAGCCCAGCACCTAGGATTATGCCTGGCACTGAGTGGGGACTCACTGGCTTTGTGTTTATGTAGTTAATTAACTGTATGACAAATATTAGAGAATACTCCTTTTTTTTTTTCTAGGCCCAATAACTTCATATAATCTGATCGTCAGGGGGTGATGAATGACACCTCATTAAGGAAACAACAACGTAACATGATAGCTGAGTTCATGCCTGGGTTCCCTGGAGCTCAGGAGTAGCTTACTCAATGTTCTTATTCAAATGTTTATAAAATAATGTATTTTATACATTCACAATACTTTAAACAATATAATTTCTTATTATTTAGGACTGTGCTATTCAAAGCATGGCTGCTGGAAGCAGGCTGACTGGGCTGGGCCCAACCCTCACAGGACTCTGATGCACTTCACAGTTTGAGAATCACTGCTCTAAGGGTTACTTAAATGAACCATTTGAGTTCTTTGACTTCCCCTTATAAATATATAAGGATATATAACATGTCCTAGACTCTAAGTAAAAATCAAATTGAATTGGTTATTAATGTAGATCATGGAACTGTCCATCACGTTAATCAGTTATCTTTTGCCATCTATAAATATCCCAAGGGACACCTTCCCGATTTCATAAGTTCTAATTTTTTCAGCTATTTGTGTGGCTACCGCCTAGCTACTCGCTCTTTAGAGACTCCTGAGTTCAGGAGTCTAAATTCCTCCTTGTCGAATCTGAACACTCTAGAAACATCAAGAAATAGGTTTAACTTTTTTCAATTTCTTACTTTGAGGCACAGCTTTTCAAACATTTTGTAACCAGGGATATCCTTGTCCCCAAATGAAATGTGTTGTTGATGGGTCATACAGAAAATTGCTAATACGAGACCGCTCTGGCTGCCATGGGTTGACTTGGTTTGTCCACCTCTCTTGCGCTGACCTGCCTCCTTCCTCCCACCTCCTTGAGGATGGTAGGCAGGACCCGCAGTTGTAAGGTTGGCAAATCCCTGCTGTAGGGCATGGTTTCTCAGAGGGCAGTCAGCACCAGGATTTCTAGGCCTCTACCCCCAGCCAACTGAATTAATAAGCATGGAATGAGCATCCACAGATGGTTCTTCTGCACACTGGAGTGAATCACTTTTAGAAACACTGAACTGTCATTTCTAGTAAAGAAAAATAATCACAAAGGGCATACTGTCCACAGTCATTTCAAATAATCCCAATCAAGCTACTGCATTCATTCAAACACTGAAATTCCCAAGATATTTGAAGAGGGTGAAGTCAAATAACTTTAAATAAAACACTGGTTCTAAAAGTTCAATACGCAGCAATTATGATGAATGGCCTACCAGATTTACAATTTTAAGTAATTTACTAAACATTTATCATTACTCTTCTGGGAGATTTGGGGGGGGGGGGAAACTATAATAAACTGGATAGCTATCCTGTCCTCAGTGAGAAGAAGTATATGCAGAGGAACTGAAATACATAATTGAAAGTAGTAGAAGATATAAGGATATGATTAAAAAGGAGATGATTCTTCCCAGGTTGGAAGATGAAGGGAAGACTGAGTTAAGTCTTCAAGTTGACCTACGGTAATTCATTTCTCCTTTCCCCATCCTTTCCAGATTCTACATAATTAGCGCACCCTCTCACACAGCAAGAAGGGTCCCAGGAGAGCTCAAACCTGGCCTGGGGGTAGGATTTATTTACTTTCTTTATAAAGTGAATTTATATAATTTACTTTCTTTATAAAGTGAATTTATTTTTATTTATCCTGATTAAAACCAACTGTGTGTTGTTTTGTTTTATTTTGTTTTATCTTGCTTGGGACCATGTACATAAGGATGCCACCTCTGCCAGCCATCTGGTACATCCACAAGTGGTACCATGGCCAGTGCCCAGCCCTGTAAAATACACACAGCGAACAGGCAGTGGGTTAATGAGAAGCGATGACCAGAGAGAGGTCAGATGTAACTCACCGAGATCATGTGAGAACCAAAGTCTCCCCATGGGGCGTATAGAAATCTGAAAGCACCAGCTATGGTGGTGGTGTCATTTATAGCAGTTTATGTAAACCCTTGTTTGGATTGAAAGAATTATACATTTCCATTAAAAATACGAAATGAATATTAAACATTAGAATTTTCTGAGAGCCTACTAGTACCTCTCTCAATTCCTAGAGTGAAAGAATATTTCTTAACTAAAAGTATTATGGTTTAGAGAGACAATCAACTGAAGGTGACAATAATTCTAAAATTATTCAACATAAAATGAAACTGAAGATGACTAGTGACAATTTTATAATAAAATAAAACAGTACGATTTGTCTTTAGTCTTCAGGTAAATACCACTGACAAAGATGTCAGAGTCAGATACATCAAGAAACTGAATAAAATGTATGAATAAATACAAAGTATAATTCTTCTGCTAATATTATTAATGTTCAGATGATAAATATAAAGGCTTGCTTTTGCTCCAAACACATGAATTTTTTAACTTTTGAAAAAAATTTAAATCCTCTTGAACTAGTTTGTCATTACAAAAAAATAATAAATCCAATTTATTGATCCATAAGTAAATATTTCAATGGTATATAAATATATAATTTAGTTATAAATATAAAATTTAGTTATATGTAATGTAAATTTTAACTCTCAAATATATCCTGCTTAGGCAAAATATGTTATATGGTTATCCTACCATAAAGAATATATATAATTGTTTTGAACTTTGTTTTGAAACTTTGCATAAACTATATCTTACTAAACATTCCTTTGTAATTTATAACCCATTATAAGAATAAAACCGATTACTTATCCATTCTACTATTTAAAGACAGCTATGTCATTTCTATCTTTTTGCAAATTTCAATGATCCTTATTGGTCATCTATTTAGAAGTTTCCTCATGCACTCTGAGCTCCAGAATGTGAATATCTGGAATTTCATTGATCATTATGAAGCTGTGAATTAATTATTATGAAGCTCTCTTTGATGACTAAATCAAATGACATTCCCACCATCATGTATGAAAGCACTTTCTGCCCTAGATCCTAACCAATGCTTGGAATTGTCAGACTTTTAAATATTGGCCCATCAAGTAGGCTGCAGTGATACAACTTTGTATCTAAAACTAATTTCTCTAATCAGTAATGACACCTTGAACATATTTCCAAGTTAACCAATCATTGTCTTCTTCTAAATGTCATTTTATCTACTATTTTGGTCCCTCTTATTTTGTACCCATCAAACTAATTGTTATTATGTTTTATACCAATGTTCATTTAGACCGATCCACATTTACCCTTGGGTTTTCTAAGCATCATCTCTCACAACCCATTTTGTCACCCTGGGCTCAAAACCACTCCTCCCCATTGTAAGACCTTGATCAGTTCTTTCAGACTGGGTACAAATACTCTTAGTGTTTGTCTGAAAGTGTTTTTATTTCCCTCTCACTCTTGAGCAGTATTTTTGTTAGGAATGTTGGGTTTAGAACTCTGAGTTAACAGGTATATCCCTCAGTCATTTGATATTACTCCAATACTGTTTTCCTTCTATTATTCCTGCCAGGATCCATTCAAATTATTGTTCCATTTTAAGTAATCTCTTTTCATTATTTGAGTTTAAATTCTTCTTATTTTCCTTGATCATTTACTTTCTTTATAAAGTGAATTTATTTTTATTTATCCTGATTAAAACCAACTGTGTGTTGTTTTGTTTTATTTTGTTTTATCTTGCTTGGGACCATGTACTCTCCAGTCAGAGGACTTAACAGTCCTGAAAAATTCTCCATATTCTCCTGGAAAATGGTCTCTCTCCTAGGTCTGTATCACCTATAATGAAACTCCTATCAGAAATTTTTTTGGCCATCTCTTCCAAACTCCTACTCTCTTAAAAGCTTTGCTTTACATTTTAACCTATACCACATTTGGGGCAATTTCCCCATATCTATCTTCCAGTTTACAAATTCTCTCTTTGGCATTGTCAAATTTGCTGTTTTAACCTATCCACTTTTTTTTTTGTTTTTTAATTCCACTAGCTAATATTATGTTCTATTTAATACCTCTTCTTCTATTATACTTGTTTTCTGTTTTAGGTTTCAAATTTTTTATGCTTTAATTAACATAAAATGTATTTGTTTTGTCTTTTGTTTCAAATTGTAATTTTATTTTCTTAAGTCTCAGGGGAACCTAATCTTCCAGTTTGTGGTAGATGCTTACTTCTGCTCATGACAGAATATCCTTTTATTTGAACTGTAATATTTGACCATGTGTGCCCCTTGACTAGGGCATGGTTCCCTCTGGAGGCATGCAGCCAATGCTTCCTGAATGTTCTCTAGGAATGCTTTTATGTACACTCTGCTTGAAACATCAGATGCACCACAAATCTGAGTCCAATATTTGCATTAACTTCCCATTCTGGATCACATAGGTACTGTTTAGATGGATCTCATTTTCCCCACATATTGCATTTTTTTCCCTATTTCTCACTTTTTTTTTTTCCTGTTTCCTAAGTGCTCAGTGTATGCAAAGGTCAGAATTCCTCCCCTCCACAACCTCATCAAGACTTCCAGAGTATCAGATTATGCACTTAAACTCCAAGTTTATCCATTCCTCTATTTAAAATGTGTTATTTCTACATTTCCACTTGTCCTTGGAAATTATTTTTGTAATCTCATCTACGATTTTTTTAAACTTTATTAAATTTTACTTAGTGAAATTAGCAAGGGATATTTCATATATTTTTGGCCTCCATCTTGCTGGTTCCCAAATTCTTGGACTCTGTGAAAGCCATCACAGCCCAGAATGGCCTATATCCTCACTTACTGTATGTAGGAGAGAAATACATTTATGCCTTACAAAGTCTGTTATAAGGCATAAATGTATTTTATGCTGTTTTTATTGCTGTTTATTTTATTGCTGTTATTTTGTGTTTTCTGCTATACACAGTCAAAATAAAAAAAAATCCTGTTATACCTTTGACTATTTAGATTGGAAAATAAAAGACCAAAGGAGATGCACTAATATTGGCAAAATAACAAAGGGATTGCCAACCTTGCTAAATAAAGGCAGTTCTGAAAAGCACTGTAACATGGAGAGAAGGAAGAACCCTTCACACTGAGGCTGTTATCTGACATTACAATGCGTTGCCTTAGCACCTGCAAATGACTGAAATTCCCTCTGAAGTTCTCTTTCTGCTTTTTCGAATTCCCCTACATCATCAGAAGCATAATAAACCAAAATGCATTTTAAGAAAATAAGAAATAGAAAAGAAAGACAAAAGTGGAGAGACATACATGCACCTTAATGACCTATTCTGACCCCAGCTCAATGTGTCACGTCCCCAGCACTCCTACTTCCTCAAAATAACTAACTAAATAAAATAAAACACTATTACCCTGGCCTGACATCCAAATTCATTCTTAACCTGAAAGCCCCGTTCCACGCACTTACTAAATATATTGACCTCAAATTTTATAGCCCAGTGCCATCCTTCTAATGATGCCTGCCTCTTGGCATCTAGAACTTAGGGAGAAATGAGTCTGTCCACACTAAGGCCCTTCCCTGCGGAGGCCTGCCGCCCACAGCGCTCTCCTGGTGTAGACAGAGTCTGCATAATTACCTGGCCTTCGAGCTGGCAGGGTCCCGGTGTCGTCACTGCTCAGGATCACGGCCAGACCACCCGAGCGGGACGGCAGGACGGAGCTGCTGAGGTCCACGCGCGTCAAGCTCTCCGGCTCCCTCTCCGAGCCCACCGTGGTGTCTCGTGGGCCGTCCTGTCCAGGGGCCTCCCCTTCTTGGTCTTCCCTCCAGGGTCTCAGCACCACGTGGACGATGCTCTGCTGGTCCAGGTCACAGCTCTAGGTGGGAGCGAGGCAGAACGAGACGAGAGAGTGCAAGCGTTAAAGGCCGGGTAAGGTTTGACCTGTCCTCAGGCCCAGAGCACGCCCAAGAGCCTCAAATCTGTTTAGACCCAAGGTCCCACACAGTCATGGAACCTGAGGAAAGAGCCACGTGTGGCTGATGGATTTGGATGCCCTGCCCCTGTCAGCACGTGTGCATCTATGTGGGCTCCGCAGTCCTGGGGCCATGAACCAAAATGTGGGCATACATGGACCCGGCGACAGAAAACTAGAGTGACAGTCAAAGCAACGCGAGATCGAGCGGGTCCAAACTCTACACGGGGCATATGTAAGTGTGGGGACAAGCAGTATTCTTTGAAAATTGATTCACTTCAGAAGGGACGTGTCATCCCAATCATCAGATATCAATTACCAGCCTCCGTCTCCATTTTAAAAAGCACAGAGAGTTGCTTATGGGCAATGACAGAGCAGTTTTCTCCACAGTTTAAAATCACTGTGTTGGTGGTGGACGTCACACGGGCCCCTGTGTCACCAGCACACACAGCCCCGCGGCGACGGGGAAGGAAGCGAGGCCACACGCAGGCCGGCCCACCGACAGCCGATTACATTCAGCGGACAGTGGCAGAAGTGCTGTGTGCCGATGCACTGATGTGTGTGAACAGCACACTGCAAACCTGACCAGAATGAAAGGGCGAAGCCAGATGATTTGCTCGGACTAAAACTAGACTAGACCAAAGCCCGGCCTCAGAGTACCTGCTGGATAGAAAATCACCCGTCTGTCTGTCTGTCTCAGCCCTCCTCCCTCATAGACATGACCTCGTTCTCCCACTAAACCCCCGAATTTCAATTTCTACAAACCACCTGTAGTCACGCTCTCATCATAGCCATGTCCAAACAACGCCCCACATGCCCAGCGAGGCTAATGGCAGTCCTGACTGGCCCCCACCCTCCCTGCAGGGCTCGGCCTCTGTCGCCAGCAAACCCTGCATCAGCACTTCCTGTGGACACACCACTGCGGACTCAGAAGGTCTCAGGATGCCCGTGGGCCTCGATCCCATTTCTGGGTGTCCCATGCCCCAGACCTCTGTCACGTGGACATGCTTGCTGTCCCTGCCACCTGTCCTCACAGCGCTGGATGTATCAGGACGGCTCTGACTCAGCAGTGGTTGCTGGTTGTCAATCTCCGTCCGTTAGCCTGTCCCCACCTGTGTTCCCATTTCTGGCAAATCACTGCCCTCCCCCATGGTATCCAGGAGTCAAGTCCTCCCCGCCCACCCATAACTCTGATTACCCTTCTATGTCTTCTGAAGGCTTCAGTGGGACACCCTCCCTCCCCCACCCTACCCTTGCATCCAGCAAGGTGCCAAGAGTAACTAATTCTGACTCAGAAAGAGCCTTCCCATCTTCCGCTCCCTTATTCTCAATGGCCATCTCCCCGTTTTAGGGTTTCATCATTATAACAGCTTTGCAATTGCTCCCTCACCTCCCCTCTCTCCCTGTAACCCAGCATGCACACGCTCCCAGAGTGTGCTTCATAATCTTTTCAAATATCTCGCTATTACCTATTACGCAGAATCTGACATCTTACTATCATCTTCGGGCATGCTTAGACTTCTCTCCTTTCTAGATCACCTATCTTCTGATTTTATCACCTTTCCTCTCCGGCGTCGTATACATGATCGATGGGGTTCTTCATCCAAGCTGTTCACTCCCATCTCTCTTCCTCCTGTCCTTGATTGGGCTCATCCTGTGATTGGCTCTGGCCACTATGGTGGAAACAGAGCCTTTAAACGTATCTGTGCCACCGCTGTGGTCAGTGAGAGCACCTCCGAGTAGTTTCCGCCTCCTCCAGCCTGGGCCCGCCGTGTGCACGTGGCCCAGTCCTGCGCTTAGCCACGGAGGGGACCGAGGACAGCGTCACCTACGGCGTGAGCAGAGCCTTCCAGCTGGAGGGGCTGGCACCGCAGACCCCCGGCTGACCCGGAGGGGACGGCCACCAACGTACAGCGCTGAGATTCCGAGGCTGTTCATTAGGCAGTGACAGCCGACAGTATCCATCTTCCACTCTAACTGGACTACCGGACATTCTATCAATGCCTACCGCGGCCTCGGCGCTCAGCCAGACTCCAGAATTATACAGAGCCTTGAGCCTGAGTCATTTCAAATAAAGCAACACCAAGATCTGAGTCCACCTGAGCGGGCTTGCGGGGCGGGAGCTCATGCAACAAGGGGAGGGAGCTGAGAGCGCGTCTCCTACCGTCCCCGGAGGTTTTTACCCATAGCGCGTTCTTTGCAAGGAGGCTCAAGAATTCAGTCAGAAAATTCCGCTCTCGACGTTCAGGACTTACATGCTTCAGGTAAAAGTAATGCCTGCCTTCCTCATCTGAACATCAGCGAACTTTGCCAGCCACGCTCTTCTCGCAGGGGTCGGACCATGGGCAGAACTGTGTGTGCATGTGCGTGTGTCTGTGTGTGCGCATGCGTGTGTCTAATCTTCACTCAATTTAGAAATTCCTGAGCGCAGCACCTGGGTCACACTTACATTCTGACTTCCCAGAATGCTTCACGCAGCACTTTGAACCTAGTAGGTAGAGAACATATGTCCGTGGAAAGGAAAATCAAGGGGAACTCGAAGGACGGGGGCAGAAACAAGCATGAATGAAGGAAGACATCCCAATAGTCATAAACTCGATACCTAAAGTGCTCCATGGGGAGCCAGAAGGCTGTAGAAGAAAGAGCATGGGATTTCAGGCCAGACCGATGTAATCTATTAGCTGCATGATTTTTGGCAAATGACTTTCCCTCCTTAAACTCTAGTTTCTACATCTGTCATTGGCAATAACAGCACCAACTCTGACGACGACTCTGAAGACATAAGGAAACAGAAGGAACGCAGAGCCCCGTCCAACAGCCGTGCCCCCGTACATAGTAGTTAGTGTCTTCGTTACCGTCTCCTTGGACAGTTAGGATCGTCATTCGGGAGTTTTGAAAACTCAGCGGGATTGGCCCCTGATCTTGTGCATCGATAAGACCTCTGAATCTCACACAGTCCTGCTTGGAGAATGGACACAGAAGGGAATAAGCAGGCTCTAGAGATGTGATAATCGCTCCAACAACATTCCAGCTTCCTGTGAACTAGAAATTGATTTAAAAAAAAAAAATCCCTGTCTGCTCAGATGCCAGGAAACACAGGAAGAACCGCAGCAAATTCCCGGAGCATGCTACAATTCGACAAACATGGACGAAATCCCAAAACAGAGATTTTCCCTTCAAATCAAGATTTTTTTTTTTTTTTTTTGGATGCCCAAGGTGGAACTGGAAAGGGGAACAGGAAGGTCACAAGCTACATAGGGAACAGACTTCTCTCAGCCTGCGTCCATGCTTCTGAGACCATTAACTGATCAACTCTTTGACTTCTCATAAAAAACAGTGCTGATCTCGGAAGCAGTCCCTTTGCCAGATGGCACAAACACACCATCACACCAGTTCAGTTCAAAGCCTCATAAGTAACACATTCCAGGCATGATGACCTGGATGAAGTTCAGTTGTCCAGCCTCTCTGAAGCCCAAAATAATATTTAGTTCTCATAGGATACAAAAAAACTCCTCAGCTTTGGGAGGTAGAGATTTTCAGTGGGAAATCAGAAAACAGCAGAGTTCTCCAGCATGGTTTCAAACTTTCTCAGGGCAAAAACAATGTCTTATGTGTCTCTGTTTCCTCAATAAACAGAATATTGCCTGGCAAAGAGGAAACACGTTACACTTGTGTTTTAACTTATTAATTCAAATAGTGACGCTGTGATGTGAGTTGTGTAGTGTGGACAAAACAAATAGTTATTAGTCCAACCGGACTTGCTCTCATGCCATCCGGTGGAGCAAATCCCCCATCAGGGACCGAGAAATCTGTATCTTGGACGCTTACTTTCTCTACGGTACGTTTGATTTGGGGATGCCCCAGGATTAATATCTATGGGAGTTGATTGACAACCAGTAACCGAATCTCCCGTAGCTGGCCATCATTCCACAACATACAAGACACTGGTGTATTTTTTCCTTTTACAAAAAGGAGTTCCTCCACTGACTCACAGTAGGATTCAAATATTTCAGAGTCTGACAATCCAGTCAGAACACTGGAAGTAGGGATGCCTGGGTGGCTCCACTGGTTAAGTGTCTGCCTTAGGTCCAGGTCAAGATTCCGGGTCCTGGGATAGAACTGGGATAGTCCTGGGCTCCCTGCTCAGGGGAGAGTCTGCTTTTCTCTCTGCCCCTCCCCATTGCTCATGCTCTCTCTCTCAAATAAACAAAATTAAAAAAAAAAAAAAAAGGAAAAAAGAAAGAAAGAAAGAAAAAGAGAGAAAGAACACCAGAAATGCTTTTGAAAAACCTGCTAATGCTTTTCAAAGTCTTAACCTTTAGATCTTATAAAAACAAATAATGTTACTGTAACAAGAAAATTCCTGGGGACTGCAAAGTTATTGGAATGTTTTCCAAACACTTAAAGAAGGGGTCAACAGACAATCTCTAAAAAGTTAATAATGAGATTCAAAAAGTCAATAATGGCACATTATTAACAAAGTGCTTTCATCTGCTATAGAAATAACAATCATATTAATAAAATGAAATCAGCACACACTGTTTTAGAGGTCTAGTTAGCCTCCGGGCTGCGTTACAAGGTTTCTGATGCACTCAGCCGTCTCACGTTGCCAGGGTCCTCTGAGGGAGGGGCTCTTGTCATCCCCAGGGGTGGCTCTGGCTGGCACAAACCCAGCTCTTGATCTCACTGGCTGTTCACTTCCATCCAACCTGCCAGAAGACAAAGGCGAGCCACAGAGAGGTTCACGGCAGGTTCAACATCCCCCAGCTCCTAAGTGTGAAGCCAAGATAGGCGCCCAGGTGGAGGACTCCTCATGACCCTTCTGTGACGTCCCAAGCTCCACAGCGGGGCCGCCGAGAGGTGGGGAGCAGAGGGGACAGACAGAGGAGGATGAGGGCAGGGGCCAGGCGGGGAGAGCAGGGTTTGGAAGCTGCGTGCACACTCCCCGGGTGCAAAAGAACGAAGAGGAGGAAAGCCAGGTACCTGGAATGGGAAAAACCGTGGAGGGCGGCCCTCCCGGAACTGGCTCAAGGGAGGCCGCAAGAAAGCGTGGGTGGATCTGCTTGAAAACCAACAGAGCAGCCCGTGATGATGACAGCAGCACGGCCAGGTAAGCCAAGGTCAGGGCACAGCGAGAAACCAGAGTGTGAAGGCAGTGTGACACCCGGGCCACACGTCGGAGGTCAGCACGTTATCCCACGCCCCGGGATGGCTACAGAGACCGGCCCCGGTACACACTCCACCTGGGGATGTGGAGAAACTCAAGGATCCTGCGAAGCTGCCGCCCAGCAGGGCCGCCGATCCGGAGGTGGGAAGAGTCCCACAGCTCGGGTAACTGCCGCAAGTAAGACGCACCATTAGGAGAGCAAAGAGTCGCTCTGCGGCCCTTGTGTCCTGGCTGTAAGCCCGGGAGTCTTTCGAGTAACTCTGCTTTGGACACTCCACTTCTCCGGATTCGTGACACAAGCAGCAAGTTGGACAGAACCTCCTGGCCAGTGTATGGATCTAAACATCCTAACTCACCCACACACGTCAACATGCGCACATACCGATGCCTGCGCTGGTGAAATTAGCTCAGCTCCTCTCCCGCGCCTTCACCCTTACTCATTTTAGCTCTCTCCAGACTGCTGAACTCTATCTCATCCTACAAAATGCTTAGATTATTTCAATGGAAAGGTTGTCACACATCTTATTGTGTACTAACTTTCCGTATCAAGGTCTGAAAAAACCTCTGATTTTCATTTGAATTTTTAATAACACACATTTTTTCCCCCAGAAAAGCAATAAAATGATCAGCCAAGAATCATCAGATAAAAGATTTCCTACTTTAATAGGCAATGATGTTAACAGATTTTAATTTTAAAAATCATTTTGACATTAGGAGATCTTTCCTAGATAATTTAACATAAATTATCTAACTAAGAAAGAAACAATTTTTAAAAACAACTTTCATTTTCTTTTCTTTCTTTTGCTGTCAAAAATTCTGAACGCTTATTAATTGCTTCTGCTGACAATAACTTTTAACAAACATGTTTCTGTATGAGTTTTTAATAATATATTTTCTATGTCAGAGAAAGACAAAATGGCAATTACTTAGGAAGTTATTTAAAGATATTTTTAGGCATAATGGCTGGGAAATGTTCTGTATGGTTACAGCTAACAATGCAACAATGCGGAGAAAGCAGCCTGAGCCCAGAGATGTTCAGAGGGGAGTCAGAATAACCAGAAAGGAATTGTTCCCATGGGTTTGTTTCTCTTGAACTCCAATCCCCTCCATTGTCTTCAGTGAGCACTAAATGCCAATTTATATTAATTGGATGAGAATAAAAAACTTGAGCTTTCATTATTTTTTTCTTAGACTTGTAAAAGACGGATATTTTGTGATTTAAGCTTTGAATTTATTTCACATTTCTTATGGCTGGTTTTCATTAGAATCAAAGCTATGACACTTAGATAAAGATACTGAAAGGTCCGTTCTCTGGTTGCTGAAGGCTGAGGCATGCAATTCCTATGAAAGGCCAATTAGCCTCACATTAATCAGCCAGCGTGGGTCTGAGCCCGTCGCCATCCACTTCCCTCCCACCTGGGGCCTTGGACCGTTTTGCTGCTCATTAGGAGCCACACCAGAGGGGGCTTAACAGGAGGAGAAGGGGACAAAACAGGAATGGGTGTCTTTCACTACCCAGTAGCCTTGTGGCAAATAATTTATTACGGCAGGAAGTGACCGCTGTGTGCACAAGGCCTGCTCTGGGCTTCCGCTGGTCCATGTGTGCCCTCTCCTAGATACGCAGGCACCCTCTAAACCAAGCTACACCATGTTTTATATTGCAAACCTTTCAAAAAGTGCTTTCCAGTGTTGTTTCTTTAAATATTCCATTACTAGATATGATAAATATTATAGTTAAAATATATACATGGATTTTGCCAACAGAATTAAATTAACATTTACAAGTCAGTTCATACCCTTTATCATATTCACGGGGGGAGTCTTGGGTGCAGGGTTAACAAACACACTTCCTTCCCAGGCATGTACGGCAAACAGAGATGAATCTTGGACAAGAACCCATTTTATATTATACCTTTCTCCTAAAGAAACTGATACAACCACTTGATACGACCCTAGGAAAAAAAATAGAAAGGATGCAAACTGTCATCCTAAACTCTGTTCAGACGGCATCTCTCTCTCACTGAGTTTTCTCTTTTCCACAAACTGAGTGGCAAATTTATTATTGCCAAAGAGATTTTGTTTATAATGTGGAGAGAAGATATTCAGCATCAATGAGGTCATTTCAGAAAAAAAAAAAAAAAAAAAACCACCTGATAAGGATAAAAACATCTTCATATCCTTTTTGGGCATCTATTTATAGCTAGCCCCTTAAAACAAAACAAAACAAAAACAGTCAGCCACCATTATTATTCTCCAACTTGTTTCTGGTTTCCTTCTCTTCACCCCTCACGTATTTCCACTTTGTAAAAGAACCCAGTGGCCTTTCGATGCCCCCTTCTCCCCATCCTCTTCTCTGTCTCCTGCCCCTTCCCACCCCACTTGACCCATCTGCCCTATACTTTTTTTTTTTCTTTTAGTCTTTGATCACTATTATTGGTTCAGAGAACCTTTGTCTAACTTAGTCTTTACATACAGAGAAGTATGATAGTTTTTACTCTGGGGAACAAAATCCAGCAAAATATATGCCAAAGGCTTATCTCCAGAGATGGCTGAGGGCTGTTCAGACTGTTTCTGCTACCTTCTAGGCCTGTAAAGACGACTCATTTCAGAACTGTGAGTGTGTCCCAGACTCTGTGAACTAGTAGGACTTCCAAAAGCAAAGACATAAAAATTTCAGATAAAGAATACGGAGAATAGCAGTGAGGAAAGGCTGTGGGAATGTTTCATTTGCACCGAACTACTTTCGACCTCAGTATATCCCCTATGCTGTATTTGCTGTATTTCTTTTTTTTTTTTCATTTTGTTGCATTATTTCCAGCTTACAGAAAGTAAGCATTTTTTTTTCTATAAACATATATTTTTATCCCCAGGGGTACAGGTGTGTGAATCACCAGGTTTTCACACTTCACAGCACTCACCAAAGCACATACCCTCCCCAATGTCCATAATCCCACCCCCTTCTCCCCAAACCCCTCCCCCCAGCAACCCTCAGTTTGTTTTGTGAGATTAAGAGTCACTTATGGTTTGTCTCCCTCCCGATCCCATCTTGTTTCATTGATTCTTCTCCTACCCACTTAAGCCCCCATGTTGCATCACCACTTCCTCATATCAGGGAGATCATATGATAGTTGTCTTTCCCTACTTGACTTATTTCGCTAAGCATGATACGCTCTAGTTCCATCCATGTTGTCGCAAATGGCAAGATTTCATTTCTTTTGATGGCTGCATAGTATTCCATTGTGTATATATACCACATCTTCTTGATCCATTCATCTGTTGATGGACATCTAGGTTCTTTCCATAGTTTGGCTATTGTGGACATTGCTGCTATAAACATTCGGGTGCACGTGCCCCTTTGGATCACTACGTTTGTATCTTTAGGGTAAATACCCAATAGTGCAATTGCTGGGTCATAGGGCAGTTCTATTTTCAACATTTTGAGGAACCTCCATGCTGTTTTCCAGAGTGGCTGCACCAGTTTGCATTCCCACCAACAGTGTAGGAGGGTTCCCCTTTCTCCGCATCCTCGCCAGCATCTGTCATTTCCTGACTTGTTGATTTTAGCCATTCTGACTGGTGTGAGGTGATACCTCACTGTGGTTTTGATTTGTATTTCCCTGATGCCGAGTGATATGGAGCACTTTCTCATGTGTCTGTTGGCCATCTGGATGTCTTCTTTGCAGAAATGTCTGTTCATGTCCTCTGCCCATTTCTTGATTGGATTATTTGTTCTTTGGGTGTTGAGTTTGCTAAGTTCTTTATAGATTCTGGACACTAGTCCTTTATCTGATATGTCGTTTGCAAATATCTTCTCCCATTCTGTCAGTTGTCTTTTGATTTTGTTAACTGTTTCCTTTGCTGTGCAAAAGCTTTTGATCTTGATGAAATCCCAATAGTTCATTTTTTCCCTTGCTTCCCTTGCCTTTTGCGTTGTTCCTAGGAAGATATTTCTGCGGCAGAGGTCGAAGAGGTTGCTGCCTGTGTTCTCCTCAAGGATTTTGATGGATTCTTTTCGCACATTGAGGTCCTTCATCCATTTTGAGTCTATTTTTGTGTGTGGTGTAAGGAAATGGTCCAATTTCATTTTTCTGCATGTGGTTGTCCAATTTTCCCAGCACCATTTATTGAAGAGACTGTCTTTTTTCCATTGGACATTCTTTCCTGCTTTGTCGAAGATTAGTTGACTATAGAGTTGAGGGTCTATTTCTGGGCTCTCTATTCTGTTCCATTGACCTATGTGTCTGTTTTTGTGCCAGTACCATGCTGTCTTGATGATGACATCCAAGCAAAAGATCAGCAAGGAAATAAAGGCCTTAAACGACACACTGGACCAGATGGACATCACAGATATATTCAGAATATTTCATCCCAAAGCAACAGAATACACATTCTTCTCTAGTGCACATGGAACATTCTCCAGAATAGATCACATACTCGGTCCTAAATCAGGACTCAACCAGTATCAAAAGATTGGGATCATTCCCTGCATATTTTCAGACCACAATGCTCTAAAGCTAGAACTCAACCACAAAAGGAAGTTTGGAAAGAACCCAAATACATGGAGACTAAACAGCATCCTTCTAAAGAATGAATGGGTCAACCGGGAAATTAAAGAAGAATTGAAAAAAATCATGGAAACAAATGATAATGAAAATACAACAGTTCAAAATCTGTGGGACACAACAAAGGCAGTCCTGAGAGGAAAATATATAGCGATACAAGCCTTTCTCAAGAAACAAGAAAGGTCTCAGGTACACAACCTAATCCTACACCTAAAGGAGCTGGAGAAAGAACAAGAAAGAAACCCTAAGCCCAGCAGGAGAAGATAAATCATAAAGATCAGAGCAGAAATCAATGAAATAGAAACCAAAAAAACAATAGAACAAATCAACGAAACTAGGAGCTGGTTCTTTGAAAGAATTAATAAAATTGACAACCCCCTCGCCAGACTTATCAAAAAGAAAAGAAAAAGGACCCAAATAAATAAAATCATGAATGAAAGAGGAGAGATCACAACTAACACCAAAGAAATACAAACTATTATAAGAACATACTATGAGCAACTCTACGCCAATAAATTTCACAATCTGGAAGAAATGGATGCATTCCTAGAAACATATAAACTACCACAACTGAACCAGGAAGAAATAGAAAGCCTGAACAGACCCATAATCAGTAAGGAGATTGAAACAGTCATTAAAAATCTCCAAACAAACAAAAGCCCAGGGCCAGACGGCTTCCCGGGGGAATTCTACCAAACATTTAAAGAAGAACTAATTCCTATTCTCCTGAAACTGTTCCAAAAAATAGAAATGGAACGAAAACTTCCAAACTCATTTTATGAGGCCAGCATCACCTTGATCCCAAAACCAGACAAGGATCCCACCAAAAAAGAGAGCTCTAGACCGATATCCTTGATGAACACAGATGCAAAAATACTCAACAAAATACTAGCCAATAGGATTCAACAGTACATTAAAAAGATTATTCACCACGACCAAGTGGGATTTATTCCAGGGCTACAAGGTTGGTTCAACATCCGCAAATCAGTCAATGTGATATAGCACATCAATAAAAGAAAGAACAAGAACCATATGATACTCTCAAAAGATGCTGAAAAAGCATTTGACAAAGTACAGCATCCCTTCCTGATCAAAACTCTTCAAAGTGTAGGGATAGAGGGCACATACCTCAATATCATCAAAGCCATCTATGAAAAACCCACCGCAAATATCATTCTTAATGGAGAAAAACTGAAAGCTTTTCCGCTAAGGTCAGGAACACGGCAGGGATGTCCATTATCACCACTGCTATTCAACATAGTACTAGAGGTCCTAGCCTCAGCAATCAGACAACAAAAGGAAATTAAAGGCATCCAAATCGGCAAAGAAGAAGTCAAATTATCACTCTTCACAGATGATATGATACTATATGTGGAAAACCCAAAAGACTCCACTCCAAAACTGCTAGAACTTATACAGGAATTCAGTAAAGTGTCTGGATATAAAATCAATGCACAGAAATCAGTTGCATTTCTCTACACCAACAACAACACAGAAGAAAGAGATATTAAGGAGTCAATCCCATTTACAATTGCACCCAAAACCATAAGATACCTAGGAATAAACCTAACCAAAGAGACACAGAATCTATACTCAGAAAACTATAAAGTACTCATGAAAGAAATTGAGGAAGACACAAAGAAATGGAAAAATGTTCCATGCTCCTGGATTGGAAGAATAAATATTGTGAAAATGTCTATGCTACCTAAAGCAATCTACACATTTAATGCAATTCCTATCAAAGTACCATCCATCTTTTTCAAAGAAATGGAACAAATAATGCTAAAATTTATATGGAACCAGAAAAGACCTCGAATAGCCAAAGGGATATTGAAAAAGAAAGCCAACGTTGGTGGCATCACAATTCCGGACTTCAAGCCCTATGCTGTATTTCTAATCCATGATTTCTCCTGAGTGAACACAAAGGCCAGGCTCATTCAGAATGAAAAGGAATTAGGTATGTTCCTCGCGTGGGTGACAGCCCAGTGCTGGTTACCGAGGACTAACCCAGTAAGCACAGAACAATAGACTGATTGACTCAAGGTTGCAGTGAGTCCGTAGCCAGCCTGGAACAGTGTAAGTCTGGCTGGGCTGTGTTGTGTCGTGTCGTGTCGTGTTTATTCCAGTGTAGTTAACACACAGTGTCATGTTAGTTTCAGGTGCACAATGTCATCGTTCAGCAAGTTTGTGCATTACTCAGTGCTCCCCATGAGAATAAGTTTGGTGCACTTCATGTCTTTGAAAGAAGATGACATAATAAATGCTTACTTCAAATCAGTGGAAAACCAGAGTGATAATTTGAACCTTGGATTATTTTAAAAGAAATCTCCCCCTCCGGAAACAAACAAAGAAACACAAACAAAAACCGAATCTCTCCTAGGCAAAGAAAAGGCCACAGAGTCACACACCTGACCCAGACCTTTAAGAAAAGAAATGTGTGGGGGTGCCTGGGGGGGCTCAGTGGGTTAAACCTCTGCCTTCGGCTCAGATCATGATCTCAGGGTCCTGGGATCAAGCCCCGCATCGGGCTCTCTGCTTAGCAGGGAGCCTGCTTCCTCCTCTGCTTGCCTCTCTGTCTACTTGTGATCTTTGTCTGCCAAATAAATAAATAAAATCTTTAAAAAAGAAAAAGAAAGAAAAGAAATGTGTGTTAACTCTGTAAGGGAGAAAAATGATCAGGCACCAGTTATCCTCAAATACTACCATTTCTCCCTACAATTATGCAGGATAATGTAGCCATGTGCCATCATCATCACTGGGAGCCACCCAGTAAATCTGATGTCTCCCATGTCCCTTCGCCACTGCAGGGAGCTTAACTAGGGTGTGGTAAAGGTAGGATACACACCGAGTAGGACAGGAAGGGGAAGACAATATTCCAGCTCTTCTATGGCAAAGAAAAGAGGAGAGAAGACAGGCACTTCGATACATTCTTTTAAGACTGACACGGAGATAAACAGTTTCACAACTTGGCTGTAAATTCTTTAAGTTTCCAGCCTTAGGTTTAAATTTTATATATAAATACAACACATTGTTACTTATGTCAGTTCCTGTTTCATAATCTGGGTATTTTGTGTCACGTGCAACAATTCTTTTACTCCGGATAAATAAGACATGAAGCTGCTCTCCTCCTCCACACCTGGACCCTAACCGAGGTCTGCACGAGTTGCCCTCTAGACATCAGCTCGAAGAAAGGCACGGGAAGTCTGTGTTAATTGGGACAAATTCCTAGACTCTGACAGCAGAGTACGAGAAAGGATAAATGGTATTCATTTCTTCCATTTCAACTGCTGGTCTTTACTAATTCTTTTCTCTAATCATTTATTCAGGAGAAATGATGTGTCAAGAGCACTGCCCTCCCAGGTACACTCCCGAGGGTCACAGCTTTCGCAGGTGAGTGAGGCCGGCGCTCCTCAAAGGGCCACAGGTTCAGCTGCAGGTAAATGTGAGAGATGTGCTGTGGGGACAGGGACTCTAGCTTTGAACCTCTACTGTGAAAAAACTGGTAAATATCGTCTTGGATAAAAGCCACTTTTCTAAATTTCTCTAGCAGAACTTACTTATGATAAACTTCCTTTAAGATTGGTGACTTTTTTTTTCATTTTTTTCATAATGTACATTTTGGGGGCATAAGTATAGAATAAAAGCTCAGCCGGCACACATTCAGTCTCCTCCTGGGATAAATCAGCTGAACAAATTTATAAAAATCCATTGTTTGGTGGGTGGTATTTGGGGACTATGAGAAAGTGCCTCAAAGCTTAGGGACAGGGTTCACATTCTGCTCTAATAAAAGCTAATGAAAACCCACAGGTGACAGGGCAGGCCATAGATGTACAGATAATACATTTTACTTGTATCTACAGTAACTCAAGTGACTTCCTCTACCTGGTAGAGAGAAAAGAAAGGCGAGGTGGGAGTTCATTTATAAATGAGTTTCTGAGTGAATGGGGACTCACGCATCAACCCATCAAGACAAAAGCTTGGCTCCAGAAAGACTGGGCCTAGTACAGTGCCCTGATTTATTTCTTTATTTTTTAAAAGATTGTTATTTATTTATTTATTTGAGAGAGGCAGAGATAGCGAGAGAAAGCACAAACAGGGAGGAGACGGAGAAGCAGACGCTCCACTGAGCAGGGAGTTTTATGTGGAGATCAATCCCATGACCCTGGAATCATGACCTGAGGTGCAGGTAGAAGCTTAACGGACTGAGCTGCTCAGGTGCCCCCAGTGTCCTGATTTAAAAGAAATCTTTAATCTTCTTCTAAGTAAAGGGAGGATAGTGGGTTGAAAGGTGTCTACTCAAAATCCACGTCCATCCAGAATGTGAACTTACTTGAAAATAGGGTCTTTGCAGGTGTAACAGGTAGGGATCTCAAGAGGAAATCATCCTGGATTTAGGGTCTACCGAATTCCAGGAACTGATGTCTTTGTAGGAAGAAGAGAGGATGCAGTCACCGGAGGGAGGAAAACGTCACATGAAATGACGCTGAGATCCAAGCGATGCCTCCACAAGCCAGGAGATCTGGGAGCCACCAGAAGGTTGGAGAGGAAGCATTCTTCCCTAGAGCCTTCTGAGGAAGCAGGACCTGCTGAATCAATTTCAGCGTTTTGGCCTCTAGAACTATGAGCAATAAATGTGTTTTAGGCCCCCGTGTCTGTGGTCTTTTGTTCTAATGGCCCTATCCAACAATCTCATAAAACTCACAAATGAGAGAAAACATTCTGGCCAGAGAGAACAAGATGAGCAAAACTGGGTTTGAGGGACCTAAGGAGCTGGGAAGGAGAAGAGCCAGGATTCATTGTGGCTGGGAGTAGGATACTGGTAGGCAGAGTCAAGTACAGATGGGGCTCCCCAGAAGGGCACCCACTTTGGCATTACATCAACCTAATAACTCCTACATATTAGTCAACATTTATTTAGAGGAGGCTCAAAGCTCCGTAAGGGTGGAGGTGACCCACCCTCACGAACCACCCTCACGAACCTCTTCATCGTTGGCTCACTTTAGTGAGGTGACCTGCACGCTGCTCTATTCAGGACTGTTGAGTTGACACTTGTTGGTCCCTATAATCGTGAAAGCTCCCTTTTAACCATCAAATGTCTCCCAGTCTGAAGAACAAATCCTGCGGTCGTCCTACCCATTCATGGACGCCCATGGCACACAGTAGCTATTCGAGGCATGAGTTATGAACACTTAATGAAAGAAATATAATAGCAGTAATATTTAGCACTTTTTAATTGTCCATATGCTGGGCAGTGTTCTCAGTATTTTCTCATTTTACTTTGTGCACTGCCACAGTGAGATAGGTTCTATTAATATCCTCATTTTACAGATGAGGTGTAAAGACAGTTAAATCATTGCCAAAGGTCATCACAGCTACTAAGTGGCTGAGCCAGAATAACAAATATTCGTAGGGCACAAGGGTCAGTGTTTCGCAAATCCCTTTCATAAACATCAACAAATTTAATCTCACCTAATACTTTTTACTAACCCTTTTTCAAATATTAGGTTCAGTATTGTAAGAGTCACTTAGGGTTTAGGAAGATTAAATTAATTTGCCAAGATGACACAGGAGTTTCTACACAGGTAGTAGGCTTCTATCCAGGTCAAAATCTATAGAAAAATCACCTGAGGTGCCAACAAGACGAACATATTTTCACACCCCATCTTAGACCTATGGAATAAGAATCTGGAGTGGCGTGTCCTGGCAATCTGCATTTCAAATCATCTCCCCTGTGACTCCTAATGTGAAGTCAAGTTGAGAATGTCCACCAAGATCAAGAGCTGGGTGGGCACTTGACCTCTGGCCTCTTGGTCCCAACCATTCCTCACCCACTGAAGCCCTCCTTTCTGCTCACAAAGGCATTCTGTGCTCCCTCCTAAACCTCCTCAGCCTCTGCTCCAGTAGGTTATTGATGTAACCCAGATAGACATATACCTTCGACTCTGTGACTTTCCTGACAAGGATGCCCCATCCATGTAGGCCTTGGGGTCTAGAAGAACCAAGACTACTGTCTGGGTCACATTCCCACAACCACCGAGGAAGGCGTTCCATCCGACTAGCTCCACAGGCTGTGAAGGAGAATGGGTGTACTCAGAAGTGGACAGGGGAAAGATTTAATCTGTCATGTAAACTCTTAATGGGTTCCATGGACTACAAAGAAAGCACATTATACAAATACATAGAGAGAGAGAGAACACAATGCCAGTTGTTTGTGTCAGACATTCACAAACTACCCATATCAGATGTGGCATCAATTATACTTCAAAGGGCAGAGCCTGGAATTAACATACAAATAGTAATACACTGTGTGCCCAAGGGCATGTGACATCTATAAGCCTAGACTGTGCTGAGTAATTTGTAAACCTATAAAATGTCTGGAGCAGCACAAAGTGAAGCCAGAAATGGAAAACAGGTTTTAAGTCAATGAAGACTTGATGAACCACTTTGCTTTTCCTGGTTTTATAATCTAGCACACCAGCTCTTTTGAAATATACCAAAGTCAAAAAGGAAAACAGGCTGAAGGAGACATCACACAAGGATGCAGATCTGGTCCTACTTCAAGTAGAAAGAATCTGAAATAAAGGAATGTTTTGGGAAATATAATTTTTTTCAATACATTGATTTTTATTAAGTTTCCATGGGATGGAGGGGAGGAGGCCGTAACCTAGGACAGAATGTTAGAACACAATCTGTTAGAACAAAAAGCGATAGCATTGCATCCGTACTGACACTACACACACACACACACACACACAGAGAGCATACTTACAGTGTAACCAAACTAACAGTCCTAGAAGAAAATAGGAATGCATTCTTTAACCTGAATCTACTCACAGCCTTAAAAACCATGACTCAAAATCATGATGCAATAAAATATTAATACATTTAACCACATCAAAATAAAAAAATAGTCTTTCCACGGCAAACAGAACAAAGGCAAAGACAAACAAAACAAAAACAAAAACAAAACCAGATTCTTAACTACAGAGAACAAACAGATGGTTTTCCTGAGGGGAGGGGGTGGGGAGATGAATGAAATAGGTGAAGGGGAAAAAAAAACACAAAGAAATAGGTGAAGGGGATTAAGAGGACATTTCCTGTGTTGAGCAATGGATAAAGTATAAAGTTGCTGAATCACTACCTCGTACACCTGAAACTAATATTGCACTATGTTAACTACACTGGAATTAAAAACAGAACAAAAACTTGGGGAAGGAACGTCAACAGAAAACAAGGCCAAGACAAGTGACAGTGGGAGAAAATACTTTCAACTTAGGATACAGGGAAATCTTAAAAACTGAAAGTAAAGTTTAACAATCTGAAAGAAAACATGTATGGAAGACAAAATATGTACAAATGAATACTAAAACATGAAAAGATGATGAATTTTAATTATAATAAAATAAGCACGTATTGAAACTATGCCTCTTTACATCAGTAACTTTGACTATATTTCGAAGGCTTCACAAATACTGTTGGTGAAGAAACTTGCAGATCGCTGGTGGGAGAGGCTGGCACCGGCTAATGCAACAGAGTCTGACTTTATCACTTAGCAGAGTGTCTTTGAGGTCCATTTATGTTGTCACAAATGGCAGGGTTTCTTTGTTTTTAATGGCCGAATAATCCTCCACTGCATATTTGTATCATATCTTACTTATCCATTCATGCATCAATGGACACATAAGTGCGGCAAAGAAATTGGGGGTACAGATGTATTTTCTAGTCAGTATTTCCATTTCAGATACCGCCCAGAAGTGAAATTCTTGGATCAAATGTCAGTTCAGTTTTTAATTTTCTGAGGATCTTCCATACTGTTTTCCAGAGTGCCTACGCCATTTTGCATGCTCACCAACGGTGCACAAGGCTTTCTTTTTCTCACATCCTCTCCAACACTTGTTATTTCAAGTCCTTTTCATGACAGCCATTCCCACAGGTGTGAGGTTGGATAACTTATTTTTAACATAAGCTGAAATGTATTTTAAGCCCCTTTCTTCAATAAATCATAACATATTACATATTTTTTTGTGAAAAGTCTTTTTTTCACATAATAATTTACCCTAGAACTTATTACATGGGAGTAATGTGAGATTTTCCTTATTCTTTTCCATAACTACATGGTGATCTCACATGTGGTTAAATCATAGTTTTATTCAATCAATACCCTACTGGTGGACATCTGGGTTGATAACTATTTTTTTTTTTTTGAAGTTACAAACAACGCTTCTATGAGTAGTGTGTGTACATATCTTCATGTATTTTTTCCATTACTGATAGATTATTATCAGTATTAGTTTAATGCAGAGCCCAAGGAAGATCAGTATTTTGACAGCAAGGAGCCCACTTAATACCCAAATGTTGTTTCAGAATATAACTTTCCACATAGATGAAAGAGGACTCCTAATACCAGATCTGAGAGAGAAAGTACAATACGATCCCAGAACATCTTTTGTGTGATCCCAGAATATCTTGTGTGTGCCAGAAAGCAAGACTATGCTCAAAGACACATGGGGTCACATTGGCCAAGTTTGGGAAAATATAAACACAAAAAGGAATAATGATGGTAATGGGTTATAAGAAATTGAATAAAGAAAGAATCAATGAATTTATAAAGATACTCAAAATACAGGGGTGCGAAGTGAGGAAGAGCTCCTCTATACAGAAGAATGATATAGGATAGATACGGAAGGAATGATAGACTAAGAAAATGTTATTTTTAAAACCTTAATCTAATAACTCATTCAGTTAAAGATCCCCAGTAGAGCAAGAGGATAAAAGAGTGCTAGGAATCAAGATACTTGCACAAATTTCAGAGGTGGAGGGTTTTTCTGCAGAAGCGGATCTGGCAGCCGTCCCCCTAGGCAGGGCTCATACAACCATCATCAGTTACAAACTACGCAATGTTGGTGACAATGATGTTTAACTGAATGTACTGATGAAGAAAGATGAAAACAAAGACAGCTCGCAGTACATTTTGCCAGGCAACTGGCCTGGAGTCTTTGAAATGTCTGTTTTTGAAAAAAAAAATCCAAAAAGGATATGTGTGAGGGGATTGTTCCAAAGTAAAAGAGATTAAAGATGCATGATAACTAAATGCAATGTGTGATCCTTGACTGAATTCTTGATCAAAAAGATTTAAAAAAAAAAAAAAAAGAAAAGAAAAAAAAGACGCTATAAAGGACATTTGGGAATGACTGGAGGGAACATTTGCATAAGACATAAGACATACCATTGTATCGGTGTTAAATTTCTTGGGTATGAATAGGTATGGTGGCTATGTAGAAGAATGCCTTTATTTTTTGTAGGTATTGCCTGTAACGCTTAGGACCAAACTGGCCCGCTGTCTGCAGCACGTCTGACATCGGGGGCAGGAAGGGAAGGACAGATGGGGAGGAGGAAGGAGCCAGAGAACAAACACTAAAGCTAATGAAACAAAGTGTTAAGAGCTGGGCGTCTAGGTAAAGGTCACGCAGGCATTTGTTATACAGGTTTATTTTTTACTTTTCAACACTGAAATTTTATAAAATAAAAAAGAGAGATAATAGAGCCCTGCTCAATCACCACATGGGAAGTACCCACTGAAAACAAGGAATGAGGGAGAACTCCACAATCTGCGAGAGAAAACAACCACACACGTTGCGCGCAACTGTGACCTGATTAACTTCTCTCTCCTGTTGCTCTGTCTCCCTTAAAATCTGAACTTAAAAAGAAAGGACCGAGGGAGATGCAAGCAGAATCCAAACTTGCCTGAGTGAAAAAGAAATCTTTACTCTGAAAACCAGAAAGCTATTTAACAGTATGGATTACTGCTACAGTTTATTTATTTTTACTTTTTTTATTTTAAAGATTTTATCTATTTATTTGTCAGAGAGATAGAGAGAGTACAGGCAGGCAGAGAGGCAGGCAGAGAGAGGGGTGGGGGGAATCAGGCTCCCCCAGGAGCAAGATGTGGGACTGGATCTCAGGACGCTGCGATCACGACCTGAGCTGAAGGCAGCTGCTTAACCGACTGAGCCACCCAGGCGTCCCACCACTACAGTTTAAAGAAAAGAGTAATAGTCAGTGGAAGAATGTGGCCAGTGGCCTCAAAGCTCAGCAGCTCATACAAACTTTAAGAACCACTACAATGGGGGCGCCTGGGTGGCTCAGTGGTTAAGCCGCTGCCTTCGGCTCAGGTCATGATCTCAGGGTCCTGGGATCGAGTCCCGCATCGGGCTCTCTGCTCCGCAGGGAGCCTGCTTCCTCCTCTCTCTCTCTCTGCCTGCCTCTCTACCTACTTGTGATTTCTCTCTGTCAAATAAATAAATAAAATCTTTAAAAAAAAAAAAAAAAAGAACCACTACAATGAATAAATATATTTCTGCAAACTAATGAAATATTAGAATCCCAAAACAACTTGTGAAGCAGAATGCGATTCAGGGACTAAAGTGCTTCGAGGACAACCAAAGAAAACAACTTGGTTCGTGAATGCCCTTCTTTCTTAAAGAGGCAACAGAAAGAACCTTCTTCAACAGTTTGCGATAAAGAACCTTTCCACATCATAAGCTTCATTTTTTTTTTTCCCAAAGATTTTATTTATTTATTTGACAGACAGAGATCACAAGTAGACAGAGAGTCAGGTAGAGAGACAGGGGGAAGCGCTAAGCAGAGAGCCTGATGCGGGGCTCGATCCCAGGACCCTGGGATCATGACCAGAGCTGAAAGCAGAGACCTTAACCCACTGAGCCACCCAGGTGCCCCCATAAGCTTCAAACAGATACAGAAGGTATCTTCCATGCAAGGAGATAGTGTAAAAAAAAAAAAAAAAAAAAGAATAAAGTAAATTAAAATCCTCCCAGATGGCTACCCAAACGATCAAAAGGGCAAAAGATAGTGAAGAAACACATTTGCTAAAGTCCATATGAGAGAGTATGTGAGAACATTTGCATTATGATAAACATCTCATTGGAGTAAACTGACTCATTTTTTAAGGTATTTTGGCAAAACTTAACAATATTTTAAATGCACATATAGAAATTCTCACATAAATGCTGAAAGACATATGTCCAATGTGTGGTCACTGCAGTGACAATTAAAAAAAAAAGTGGGAACCACCTGAACATTCACTCGTTTGGGGCTGCTGTCGCTCGTCCATTCAACTGGTTAGTATCTGCTGCGATTCCACAGGGCTCACATGAAAAAAGATACTGTCCATTTTTTAAATAAAAACTTCAAGTTGTACAGTAGCACATCTTATTAGTAGTATTGCCAGAATCATCATTAGTATCACTATCATATAATCATGAACCCATTTAGTTACACATGTATGTAACTATGTATCCGCATTCTTACTGACTGTACATACCAACTCGCCATTATCTCTAACGAATGGGATCAGGAGGGAAAAGGGAAATTTTCAGTTTTTCCTTTTACTTTCTATACTTCTGGAACTTAAAAAAGCAGAGGGGCACCTGGGTGGCTCAGTCATTTAAGTGGATGCCTTCTGCTCAGGTCCTTCGGCTCAGGTCATGATCTCAGGGTCCTGGGATCAAGCCTGGCATCGGGCTTGGGAGCTTGCTTCTCCCTCTCCCTCTGCCCTTCTTCCCCGCTTGTTCTCTTTCTCTCTTTCAAATAAATAAAACCTTAAAAAAAAAAAAAAAAGAATAGACATTTGTTGCTTTGATCCTTTTGAAAGGACATCTGGGAAAATATCTGCAAGTCATTAAATCCCTAATATCTTTCCTTTTTTTTTCTTTGTCAGAAAAGATGACAGAAAATGTTGTACATGCAGAAATTAATTCTCTTTTGTTACTCTCCTGCTAATATGTCTGCTCTTGATGTTGTCTCTTTCATTTCGCACCGCTGGCTGTAACTTCTTTCTGACCCGCATTTTACCTAAGTTCCCCTAAAGACAACCTCATTTTACACACAGTTGCTTAGATGAGAGCTATTCCTTCACCTCCCTGGTTTTTTTTTTTAAGATTTTATTTATTGTGTTCCCTCTCTCACTGTGTCTCTTTCTGTCAAATAAATAAATAAAATCTGAAAAAAAAAACTTATTTGAGAGAGAGAGAGAGAACGCACAAGCAAGAACCTAGGGAGGGCAAGGAGAGAGGAAGAGAGAAGATTTCAAGCAAACTCCGTGCTGAGCGTGGAGCCCAACGTGCAGCTCAGTCTCATCACCCTGAGATCACGACCTGAGCTGAAATCAAGAGTTGGGCACTCAACTGATTGAGCCATCCAGCTAACCCACTCACCTCCCCTTTTGAGGAAACAACAACAACAACAAAAAATACCAGAATATTTAGGTGTGTAACTTTCATTCTCTTCATTCTAAGGAGACTTTTTTTTTCTTTTCCCTTCCACCTCAGATGTGTGCTTACTTTTCACGTGGATGAGATACTGGAAAGTTTATTTCAATACAATTGGAGTGTGTGGGAAGGGAGAGTGTGTGTGCACGCCGGCACACAGGAGCACAGGACATGCACACACACGGCTCAAAACTTCCAGAAGCCTTTGTGAGAGCTCCAGTAAAGGTCAGAGTTGTAAGATCAGAAGCAAAGGATGATGGAAATGGGCACGTCACACTCCGAAGGGCGCCGTTGTCTCTGATTACACTGGTGAGCTTCAGAACCCTTCACTTTTTGCAGTTATCACAGTGAAAAAGTATTGAAGCTGAGAATGAAACTATGCCAGTGTTATTAATGCTATTTTAATGTTATATTTTAAAAATGTATACACTGAAACTGATGTAACATTGTGTGTCAACTATACTCAAATAAAATAAAGGAAATGTAAAATTTGTACATATACACTTATTTGTATATCAAGATAATCAATATATTCAATATCAGTATCAATTGCATTATAGGTACTAACATTTTAATTTTGAGCAATTCCCATAAACATACTTACTTTTGGATTTTCTTGAACTATAAAAGAAATAAAAAATGGATAACCTTGAGCACTCATTTCAAGATGTTCAGAGCTACAAAACAATACGTCTAGTGGCACAGACTAGTAGCTGACACTTCCTCAGTTACCGTTCGGCCAAACTTAGTGCTCTTGTCTGCCAGCGCTTGACATATCTGAGTGTCGTAGGGTGACTTGTGTCTCCACGAAATTCAGACCTTGAAGTCCTAGCCCTTCACAGTGTGACTGCATTTGGAGACAGGAGTATCAGAAAAGTAAGTTAAAATGAGGTCATTAGGGTGGTTCCTATCTAATCCCACATGACTGTGTCCCGATAAAGGGATCAGAACACAGGGAAGACCTGTGAGCACAAACGGAGAAGACAGGCGTCAACAAGCTGAGGAGAAAGGCCTCTGAGAAAACCAGCCCTTGCCTCCTTACCTCAGCCATCCGGCGTCCAGAACTGCAAGGAAATAAGTTTCTGTTGTTTCAACTCCCCATCCAGCGGGGCTATGTTATGGCTGCACTCGCAAACTAAAACACAGTTTCTGTATCTTTGGGAACCAAAAACTTTCAAAATTCTGCTGCCCACTATTAATAGCAAGAACACTACATTTCTACCTGCCCATTCACCTTTTTATTCATTCCAAAAGAACTTTTGGAGTTTTGGAAAATCAAACCTTTGCTGTCAGAATCTTGACAGACAACACAACACGACAGAACAGAATTTAGGGGGGGCTCCCTCTGTGCAAGTGTTCTACGACAGCACTTAACATCTCCCGCTTGATTCTTGATTCTGTAACAGCAGGTGTTGTCTTGGATCTTCCTCTCTATGTTGGGGATTTTTTTTTCCCATATAAGGGCCTTGGTTTCTCTGTACCTTATGACACCTTAGCATCACGGGCAAGGCCTGGGTTCTTTCATGTCACAGAGCCTCACTCTAACCAGAGGACGACCGCACTGTTGTAAGGGAAAGGGGAGGCTCTGCTGAGTAGAGAGATACACGCCGACATGGGCGCTGTTAATTCTGAATCTCAGAAAAAGGGGACGATCACTAAGTAAACAAAACATCTTTGGCTCTTGGCTCCAATATTCAAGTGACGTTCTTAGTAATTCCCCCAAATTCTCATCAAAGCGTATCCTAACTTTAAACAAAACTTTGAAGAAAACTGATCATCGGGGTTTTTACAGCAGGACCTTCACAGCTTACAGTTATCCCTGAAACCAGCACTTCATTCATGTCGTCGAATGAATGAAGAATGGTAACAATCACAAGGAACTGCTCTAGGTGCCATATTTACTAAGCCTTTCACATACTTGGAATCCTCACAATACGCTGAGAAGTACGGACTGAGACAGGGACTGCCAGGACCTCGTTAAATCTGCGTCTGTCCCTTGCAGCGCACCTGGCTGACGAGCTCTCCCAGCCGCCTGGGCATCACCATCACGGACCGCCCCAGTAACCATCGTCGCCAACACGCTAGGGGCGCAAGGGACGGAGCCACTTCCTGGCCACGGCTCTCTTGCTGACATCACAGCAAAGCAGAGACGGATGAAGAGACAGATGCATGGCAAAACGGATCGGCGAATAGGTGGGTAAAATGCAAAAATACAGAAAAACTCTCCGCCATAAGCTGGGAGTCCACATCTTATGGTTGGAACCACACAACCAAAGATGACACAAGAGCAGTTTGGCAGTGTACCCAAATGACATCATGGGTCGTTTGGAGCGTAAGTAGGTTTTCTAGAGATTACTCGGCAAAGCTTGAAGTTTTAAAAATGACATCATACACTCAAGTTAAAAAATTAGCAGAGTGAATGAGGAAGCTTCTTTTAAAACAAGACTGTAAATGTACAGGATGCCGGATCGGGGATAGTTTTTGTCATATTCATTTTCTGGATAATTGTTGAATCCATTGCCTTTCAAAATTTTTCTGATTTTTCTCTTTTAATGTGTTGTTGCTTTACGTTATCTTTACAGCTGTCTGCATTAATCTTCTCGTTTCCTCGGGCAGAAATAAATCATTCCCTGTGCCACGTATATCACCTCCATATTGTTTTGAAGTTTCTGTTCAAACTTCAGCTCCATACAGTGTAGTATTAGCTTCAGGTGTACAGTATAGAGCGATCAAGACTCCCGCACCACACCCGGTGCTCCTCACGGCTAGTGCTCTCCTTCGTCCCATCGCCCAGTTAACCGAGCCCTCCCCAGCCCTCCCATCTGGTAGCCATATGCTTGTTCTCTAGAGTTACGAGTCTGTTTCTTGGTTTGACTCTCTCTTTTTCTTTCCCTTTCTGCTCATTTGGAATTACATGGTATATTGTCATTCTCTGACTTATTTCCCTTCGCATTATACCCTCTAGCTCCATCCACGTTCTTGCAAATGGCAGGATTTCGTTCTTCTTTATGGCTAAGTAGTATTCCGTTGTATACACACACACACACACACACACACACACACACACACACAGACTATATCTTCTTTATCCATTCATCAGTCCATGTACATTTGGGCTGAATCCAGAACTTAGCTATTGTATATAGATAAGGCTACTATAACACCAAGCTACATGTATCCCTTTGAATTAGTATTTTTCTATTCTTTGGGTAAATACCTACTAGTGCAGGGGCACCTGGCTGGCTCAGTGGGTTAAAGCCTCTGCCTTCAGCTCAGGTCATGATCTCAGGGTCCTGGGATTGAGCCCCACATCGAGCTCTCTGCTCAGTGGGGAGACTGCTTCCCTTCTTCTCTCTGCCTGCCTGTCTGCCTACTTGTGATCTCTGTCTGTCAAATAAACAAATAATATCTTTTTTAAAAAGTACCTAAAGTGCAATTCCTGGATCAGAGGTTAGTTCTACTTTTAACTTTTTAGGGAACTTTATACTGTTTTCCACAGGGGCTGCATCAGTTTGCATTCCCACCAACGGTGCAGGAGAGTTCCCCTTTCCATATGCTCCCTAACATCTGTTGTTTCTAGTGTTCTTGGTTTTAGCCCTTCTGACAGGTGAGAGATGACATCTCACTGTACTTGTGAGTTGTAGTTCCCTGATGATGAGTGATGCTGAGCATCTTTTCATGTGTCTGTTAACCATCTGTATGTTTTCTTTGGAAAAAATGTCTATTCATGTCTTCCACCCATTTTAAATTGGACTATTGGTTTTTGGGTGTTGAGTTTTTAAGTTCTTTATATATTTTAAATACTAACCCTTTATCAGGTATGTCATTTGCAAATATCTTCTGCATTCAGTAGTTTGCCTTATAGTTTTGTTGCTTATTTCCTTCACTGTGCTGAAGCTGTTTATTTTGATGAAGTCCCAATAGCTTATTTTTGCTTTACTACAGCTGATGTCAAAGAGGTGACTGCCTGTGCTCTCTCCTCGGAGTTTTATGGTTTCATGTCTCACATTTAGATCTTTGATCTGTTTTGAATTTATTTTGGGGGATGGTGTAAGAAAGTGTACACTTTCCTTCTTCTCCATGTTGTTGTCTAGTTCACCCAGCACTATTTGTTAAAGAGACAGTTTGGTCCTCTCCCCCCATTGGACATTCTTTCCTGCTTTCTCAAGGATTAATTAACCAAACATAGTTGTGGGTTCACTTCTGGGTTTTCTGTTATGTTCCATGTCTCTATGTGACTACTTTTGTACCAGTACCATACTGTTTTGATCACTACAGCTTTGTAATGTAAGTTAAAGTTCAGAATGGTGCTGCCTCCAGCTTTGCTTCCTTTTTCAAGGTTGCTTTTGCTATTCAGGGTCTTTTGTGGTTCCATACAAACTTTGGATTGTTTGTTCTAGCTCTGTGAAAAAAAAGCTGTTGGAATTTTGATAGGGGTTACATTAAATGTATAGATTGCTTGTGTAGTGTAGACATTTTAAACATCCATTCTAACAATCCATGAACATGGAATGTCTTTCCATTTCTCTGTGTCATCTTCACTTCCTGTCATCAGTGTCTTATAGTTTTCAGGGTATAGGTCTTTCACCTCTTGGCTAGGTTTACTCCTAGGTGCAACTGTGCACGGGATGAGTCCTTTACTTCTCTTTCTGTTGTTTCATTAATGCTGTATAGAAATGCAAAAGATATCCGTACATTGATTCTGTTTCCTGTGACTTTACTGAATTTGTGTATCAATTCTAGCAGTTTCTTAGTGGAGTCTTCCAGATTTTCTATATTGACGTACCATGCCATCTGCAAACACTGCAAGTTTTACTTCTTCCTTGGGATCTTGACGTGTTTGATTTCTTTTTGTTGTCTCATTGCTCTGACTAGAACTTACAGTACGATGGAAAATAGCAGTTTGCCTCCATATTTCTTACCACGTGTTTGCCATCTTTATACTCCCTAAATAAAACTTGAACAACCTTTTGAACCCATTTGCCTACTATATTAAGTTTACTGGTGTTATGTATACAATGCTAACTCCAATAAAACGTATCATTTGAAATTATCTGAACTTCTATGCAAAGACTGCAAACTTCTTACCCAAATCTCTCAGAAACAAACCACTAGATCCTCCTGAAAGTGGGAAGAGCCTTTTAATAAGCATGCCATTGTGGTTGAATGGTTGCTAGGACAACATCTAGTGCTGCAGAAAGACCATGATAAGGCATTCATTAGGAAAGTCAGTTCTTAGGCAGCAGTGAGAGGTTTTGTTTTTTTAACATTAGCCTAGTAGATAGCTTTTATATGGATTGAGAATTTTACCTGCATTCTCTCATTTTAACTTCATAACAACTCCATGAAATAAGCATCATAGAGGAGAAAACTGAAGCTCAAAACGATGCACAATTTAGCCAAAGATAAATAACCAGATATGAAATCAGGCTTACATTGTTCTAAAGCCATTTTTTTTTTCTATTCTCCTTGCCTAAATAAATGGAGATGAGTGAAAATATCTATTCCAATTAACACATCCAAATCTTGCTTCATTCTATAGCCAAAGCAGTTTTATAAAAGCAGAACTTGGATGCACGGAAGATGAACTGTCAAATTGTTCTCCATTGTCTCAGAGGTTGTTTTATCTAATGGTCCAGATTTTTGAAACCCTGAGAAATGATGACAGAGCATATATAAGACACAGAGAATGCTGTGCTGTAAACAAGGGATTCTGGCCTGGGCGATGAGCCAGAGAGATTGAGAAGTCCGTGAACCTCCAAAGGGATGCAACAAATCTGATGTACCTTTGTGGTAAAGGAAGTATGTCTCCTTAGTTAAAAATCACTGTGAATAATGGATATATTTTGGGGAAGAATGCTTTTATTTTCCTTTTGCAAATGGTATACATTCATGAAAATGATTATAAAATACTGTGGCTTTTCCGATAAGTCACAATTTAGGGAGGTGATATTATTTGCTTAGTAGAGAGTTTGAAATGCAAGTGCTACATTTGTGCTTGCATTTCAAGCCCAACTGGACTGAAACATAAAAAATGGTCTGATCTAAGGGCGTTTTCTATAATTCCCATCCTGATCATCATGCTTTTGTGTTGCAAATGTTGACTCCAGGAGACCTCTACTCAACCCCAAAGGTTCACTGGAAGGGATAAATATATAGAAAATTATTAGATATTTCGTGATCACAAAAGGGAATTTCATGAAGGAATAGAAAATGGGGAAACTGGTTATGAACAACGAATGAGAAGGGCTGACACAGACATGCAGCTAAGCTGGGGTAACTCCTGCTGATCATTTCAAAGGCTGGTAACACCTGAGAAGCTCCTAACCCCATAGCAGGTGGAACCTAGGATCACAGATTCTAGTATGCGTGGGTGAGCCCAGAGGTACATGACTTCCTATCTTCCATCACATTTCCCAGGGCAGTTGTCTCAGATTTTGTATTTCTCCTGAACTGTGCTCAAGGACCTATGGTAGAACTAGAATCTTTCCTGAAACATGAACCCAATTCACTGAGGCATTGAAAATATGCCTTACCCTCACAGTTCCCCTCTTGGCATGGGGTGGGCTCTTCTCCAAACAAGTTTTGCAGAATTACTGGGCACCCCACAGCCTACACTCAACCTGATTTTAAATATAGCCAATAGGAGGGAAAAGTCTACTCCTGTGCAGTGGTACGTGGGATTCTAAGATGTCCGTCAATGTACAACCCCTCCCTCGAAGTGTGAACAGGATCTGTGACTATGATGGAAGCCACTCCCACGATGAGGTTATGTACTACTGCAACGGGGGAGGTGTTTTTCAGATGTAATTTAAGTTCCTAATTAGCTGACTTGTTAAGCAAAAGGGAAACTCTTCTGGGAGGGCCTGACTTACAATAAAAAGTGAGCTGCACAGAAGGCCTCTAAGCCTAGGACTAGAAATGAGAGGGTGACACTCTCTTGCTGGGATTGAAGAAGTCACAGTGAGTTCCACCACTACAAGGAAAGGAACTAATCAATAGCCATGTGAACTAGAATGAGGCCCCAAGCCTTGGAGTGGGTCACTGCTGACCCCTGATGGCAGCTTCATGAGACCCTACCTGAGACCCAACTAAGCTGTGTCCAGACTTGTGGAAACTGTGACAAACTCATACTTACCCCATGATACTGTTTAAACACATCTGATGCAGTTACCAGCCCAGGGACACTGCTGTTTTTAAATATCTATGCACCAGTGCTGAAGGTGTCAGCTGCTCGAGGGGCAGGCCAAAGCCTGCTGAGGGTGAAGGAAAAAATTATTGTCCTTGTTGTTGTTATTATGGTTTTAAGTTTCAAAACAGGCTCCTTAAGCTCATTTTAGTGGTACTGGTGTGAAATCCCATGTTTTCAAGGCCATGCGAGAAGGAAAGAGAGGTCTGTTGTCCACAAGGTCTTACTATATGCTTGGACGTAGGACGTGGCACAGGAGAGATTTCTCATCATGTTAGCTTGCTAGGCTGCCTTAACCAAGAACCACACACTGGGTGGTTTAATCAATAAAAATTTGTCCTATCCATTCTGGAGACCAGAATCCCCAAATCAAAGTATAGGCAAGGTCGGATCCTTCTGAGGGCCAGGGGTGACTGTTCAGCCTCTCTCTTTGGTTTGTAGATAGCCATTTACTTGCTGGGCCTCCATATCAACCCCCTCCTGTTGGTTTCTGTGTCCAAATGTCCCTTTCTTTTAAGGTTTTTTTAAAAAATGTATCCATTTATTTTATTTATTTTATATTTATTAATATTTTATTTTATTCATTTATTCATTTGAGAGAGAGCCAGCAAGAGCGCACAAGCAGGAGAGGGAGAAGCAGACTCCCCACAGAGCAGGGAGCTCGACACGGGGCTTGATCCTGGGACATCAGGATCATGACCTGAGCTGAAGGCAGACGTTTAACTACCCCAGGCACCCCAAATATCCCTTTTTATAAGAACACAGGTCATACAGAATTAGGACATCCACTGATGACCTCTTTTTAACCTGTTTACTTTTGTAAACATCCTATCAGCCAGCAAGATCACATTCTGAGATGCTGAGGGTTAGCATTTCAACATGTCTTTTTTGGAGGAAACAATTCAACCCGTAACATTCACCACAGAATAAGGAGAAAAGCATCTCACCCACGGGACAGTAAAGGCCCTCCATGTCTGTTTGGGGCAGGAAACTAAGGGGACTCCTCCCAAGTTACAACCTTGAGGGTAGAGGGCAGGATAAAGAATAAACAAGAATCCTGAATTTTGACTGCATATTTACTTAAGTCCTTTAACTGAAACAGAATGACCTTCCTGGATGTGGGAAGATGATGATTTATTTTTCCTCCTTCTAAGCCTGGAAATTAGAGCTTGAGAGAAAGTTGAAAAATACATTTCAGATTAGATGAATTGCAGCATGTAAATATTTTTATTAGTGCCATATGTCCTAATTAGATTCTAGAATACCTGAAATGTGTGCCATGTGGTATTCAGAGGAACAATCTAGGACTTTCACTTGGTCATCACTTCCATATCAGCAGGCTATCATTGTCTCTAATTATGCATGCAGTAATCGTGCATACTAAAATATTGTCTTATGTCTAAACAAACCTGGATCAGGTCAAATGAAGTTGTCTGCTTGCTTGCTTTGATGTAAAATACCCAATGATGAAGCCTTCGTTGAATAGGGTTATTAAACAGAAGGGCCACTCAGCTTTTCTGCTGTTGACTAGCTTCCTAGTTAACGATTTTGTGAATATATATATATATATAAAAAATCAATCTAACACAAAACATTGAAATCCCTTCTTTCTGAATATAATTTCAATCCTTGATTTAAAACATTATACTATATCTTAGTTTAAGTTTGATTCCTCAAATAATGCCTTTATGGTCTACTATAATTGAATTAAGTGACAATAACATTAATAAGTAATTCTTTCTTACCAAAAGTTTAATGTCTCATTTACCCTGTTCAATTAAGTTACTAATATTATGACAATATTCATGTCATAAATTTTAGACCAAAGGAGATCTCATTTTCAAAATGAAAAATTGATCCTCAAAACAAAAATTTAAAAGTTCTATTCTTAAAACATCAATGGCAATATCCTCCTTGCAAACTGCCTCAGTGTTTTTCAACTCTGCCCTAACAACCCAAGAGAAAAATAAAAGAGATAGTGGAAACTTTTTGACATGGAAATAAGAGTTAGGGACTGTCCATTTCTTGGAAAAGACATGGGACAAATCTAAACATGAACATAAAACCAATCTGGTTGTTGAGCAGGTTAAATAATCTTTCTTAAAGTTTCTGATGGAAATAAAGTTAACAAAATTGAACATGAAATATGTTCTACTAAGTTCAGGGATGTTAGGATGACTTTATCTACTTAAGGAAAGGAGTCAAGTCATGGATGATTTCAATAAATTTCACAGAGAACAGCCAAATATTTGTTGAGATGCAGGCATAAAAACCAAGAATCTCAAATCCCAGAGTAGAAACAGCAAGGTTGATTACCATGCACTGTGTTATAAACTAAGCCCAGAAAGTCATGGTGACCTCTGCAAATGGAAATGCAGTTTAAGGTAGGCAAGATGGTCATAATTAAGCTTCTAGAACCTTCTTTCTTAGCCAGTTCATCAGCATTTTCCATCTGCCATGCCCAGGGTCAGCCCACAAAATGGACTCACCCAAACAAATGTCTCACTGGTATGTTACAGACACGTACCAACCAGCCCCACTAGGCTGGACGCAAACAGAATGGACCACAAAAGGGGTGGGGCAGGAGTTATGATGCTCTCCAACTCTCCCTCTTGATGCCCACCCCTGCCCACTGCTCCCAGCCTGCTCCCCCTCCAACCCTTAGGGAGAAGCTATCAGGAAATCACTAGGAAACAAACACGGCCCCACACATTTCTGTGCACTTAATCCCCTGTTTGAAAGGCAGGGGAAGGAGTCTTGTTGAGTCAAAGATGAAAGATGTTTTTTGAAAGTCAGACTGACAGAAGAATGCCCTGTAAAAAGATAAAAGACCTTGCTTTAAGAGAGCTCCTTTTCATTTTTACCTTAGAAAGGTTTGCCTTTTATGTTTCTCTGAAGTCCTTCAGTGAGAGGACAACAATCTCCAATGGCATATCCTCTGTTACAGAGAAGGAACAGGTTTGGCATTGGGATTTGGTAAGGAAATAAAAAACTGAAGATAAACAAGATGTTCTGATATGGAGCAAACCTGATGATTCATTTTGTAATAAGTGAGCAGCCACTTCCAGATAAAATTCATTTTGTCATCTTAGTTATTTTGTCATTTGTCAACTGACCCGTCTCTCAGCCTTTCAGCTACTCAAAGAAGCAATGCCGTAATGGCACAGGAGATTCTGAAACGCTGCTTGATAATATTTTTCTTTCCTTTTTATCCCTTTAATGCCCTGCAGTGCTCTACCCTGAAGACTAGATCCTCAGGCAGAGCCGCTGATGGGCTGGAGGACACACACAAAATCCCAGGAAAAGGAAAAGTCAAGTGATTGGACTCTGAATTCCTAAGAGATGCCGGTGAACCTACAGCAGCTGCTAACTGTCCAGATAGAATTATTCCACGAAACCTCAGAGGTGGGAAGAATGAGGAACAGAGCAAAGCCCTTGAGAAGATAAGTAGGACCAGCTCAGCCGAGCTGGATGATTGGAGGGTGTCTGGTGTGAGCTTAGACCTCAGTGAGTAGGTGAGAAGCAGTCCCACTGCCTTCCACACACCCACTGGGACCAACTCCCTCAGTAAGGATGGAGACGGGGTGAGGAGATAACAGAAATACCCAGACAGATTTGGTTAAATGGAAGCATAGTGATGAATGTCTGATTCCTTTTGGGGAACTCCCAGAGGAGACAAGGCTTGGGAACACCTGTCTTCTAACAGTGGATAGCAGCAATGCTACAAGTGTGGTCATATGCAGTGTTTATGAACATAGTTCAGAGGCTCCTGGAGACCCAAAGGATGCAGGAAAGGAGCTGCCAGGGGACCAAGGAGAGAGCGTCAGCCAGGATCTCCAAGAGGCCCTGGCTGTAAAAGGTAAGAATATTTAAACCAGGCACCTGGAAGCATGAGCTTCAACAGCGGATGCACAGGGAAGGAAACCTACAAGACTGGGTCTGGCCACCCTCCCCTCAGAGGAAGATAGTGAGACAGAGGACTCTCTCCTTGACTCTCTCCAAATGGGGGGCCATTTGGTCAGAGGGAATGGGGGAAAAAGGAGGCAACCCTGATTTAAATGAGTATTTCCCCCAAAGGGCCAAAATTTTAATTCATCAGATTAAAAGAATGGGGGTTAAAACTGAAGTCTAGGGGGCACCTGGGTGGCTCAGTGGGTTAAGCCTCTGCCTTCAGCTCAGATCATGATCTCAGGGTCCTGGGATCGAGTCCCGCATCAGGCTCTCCGTTCAGCGGGGCTCTCTCTCTGCCTGCTTCTCTGCCTACTTGTGATCTCTGTTTGTCAAATAAATAAATAAAATCTTAAAAAAAAAAAAAAAAACCCACAAGTCTAAATGAAGGCACTGAAATACAGAAAATGATAGGTTTGGAATTCTAAATTCAGGTCTCCATCTTCATAATTCCAAATGAAATGAAAACTTCTCAATGGCTCCTGGATCACTCAGCCAGCTCAAACATACAAAATGAGACCTGGAGTAAAGTGAAAGGCAGGTTTGTGAAGACAGTTTTATGAAGCAGAGAACCACTGCCCTGCAGAGAGGTCCACTTCTCCTTCCCGGAGCGGATGCAGACAGCTGGGACACAGCGGGCTGGGCTGCCAGTGAACCCACAGCAGCCACTAACTGTCCAGATAGAATTATTCCATGAAACCTCAGAGGTGGGAAGAATGAGGAACAGAGCAAAGCCCTTGAGAAGTCTAGGGGGCACCTGGGTGGCTCACTGGTCCAGCTCACACCGGAAGGAGCTAGAGCAGGCTGTGGCAGCCAGGTCTGACCCATACGCAGGGGCGGGGGGGGGGGGGCAAGGAATGGTGTTTCTGCGGTGCAGAGGAGGGCCAGGTGGAGAGACGGATGGAGCAGTCTTAAGTGCTAGACATGAGGACCACATGGAGGGTGGTGGGACCCTGGAAACCAGAAGCCAAAAGTCAAGGTCAGGAGGTAAGATGCAAAGTGGCAACCTGATCAGCCCAACTACAGGCGTGTCCCCGACAGCCACCCAAATGCAGAAATACAGGTGCGTCCACGAGGGCTGCCCAAATGCAGAAACAAGGACCCAGAGGTTCCAGTCTTCTAAGTACCCATGACAATGCCCTCAAGGGAACGTTGTCACCCTCTGCCATGCTCAGAGAGCCCCAGGCCCTAATTCTGCCTTATTCCCTCCTCCCTCCTCCCTCCTAGACCCTTTCCGGCCTCTGCAAATTCCCTCTGAGCACGAGTCTTGAGTCTCACTGAAGAGAGAAAGGGAGATCAAGAGTGCAGGCATGGGCAGAGGCTGGTAACGTCCTCTTCCTCAAGGTCAGGTAGAGAACAACCTCCGGCCTGAACTGGGCAAGAAATAAAAATTGCAGAATTGATTAAAATCTTGGCCTGGATATCACAGTTACTAACCTGAGACATATTTACTACCTCCAGTGCCCATAGGACTGACTCTTATGTAAGACAGGAAAAAAAAAAAAAAATCAGAGCTTCTGTTGAAATTCTATACAGAATTGGGGGAAAGGATTAATCCCTGAACCAAATTTATAGGCAATTGGCAAAAAAGAAAACTGACATCGTGATTTGATGACACGTCCTTGCTCAGCATAATCACTACACTAAGCTTTCTGTCCTAGAAAGGGAGTAAGAAAAGGAAGCAAAGGAAAGGAGGAAGCCAGCTTCAGGCACGGAGAGAGAAGAGCCATGTCTTCCCCCTCCCAACCCCCGCCCCTGCGCGAGCTCACAGAGGGGACGTGGAAGGCACAGGAGATGCCGGGCCCTGCGCTGTCATCCTTCTCGGTCACTAACTGCAGGTGTGCCTTAAAGCCTCTGCCTCTATTTTTAAATTTGTAATATGGGTTTATTAATATAGTCCTACATCGGTTGGGTCAATATGCGCTAAATGAAATAATCATTGTTGAATTAAGATGAAAATACTTCCTTAAACAAGAGATGCTTTGCTTCACTGTCTACAGGAGGCTCAGCACGCAAGCGGCCTCCCAGTGTCAGGCTGTGCCAGGGCTGCGCACCTCAGCATCGGGGGCTCCTGGGTATGGGGCTGTGCCAGGGCTGTACGCTTCAATAACGGGGGGCTCCTGGGTATGGGGCTGTGCCAGGGCTGCGCACCTCAACATGGGGGGCACCACCTGCACTGAAGACGCATTCAGCCTGGAGATGAGGAAGGCTCCCAGGCACTTAGCGCCAAAATAATGAATCAGTTCCGTTATTAGATCCACACCATTTGTACTGGGTTGGACAGAATTTTAAATTTTTAAACAACCGTTCTGATATCATGGTGTAATTGGCATTTTTTAGTCCCTACTTACAGGAAAGGTCTAAGGTGGCAGAATGCAGGCCAGTGGCTGACCTACGTGGCACACCCCGCGCTCCCCACCAGCTGAGAGCCCATTTAGGGAAACCTGCCAGCCCCCTCTGCGCGGAGCCCATTCTGACTTGGTCCTTTCCCAGGTGGCCTCATGCTACTGACCAACGCCCAACAGTGGCAGCTGAATGAAAGGGTCGCAGAGCCCACGCTGTGCAGCCTCCCCCGGGCAGCTCTGGGGGGCAGGGCCCAGGGCCAATGCAACCACTCTCTGCTCGTCCTCTCCCGCTCTGCACCGGCCAGGAGGGCAGATCCACTGAATCCGTACTTTCCTGGAGCAAGGTGGGGCCACTGACAGAAACACATGCATTTGCTCCAGGAACTGGTGTTGACGTTGACATAGATGGCTGCCAAAGCAGCCCTGGGACTCTGAGATTCAGGGGTTCCCCTCAGCATGGCCTCTTTTACCTTCCTGGCCCCTGGTGAGATGCTCCATGGGGGGCAGGAATGACAAGAGATGGAGAAGTGAAGTGATGCTTATTATACGGGAAGGGCTTTTTTTTTTTTTTTTTTAAAGATTTTATTTATTTATTTGACGGAGAGATGGAGAAAAAAAACACAAGCAGGGGAGGTGGGAGAGGGAGAAGCAGGCCTCCCACTGAGCAGGGAGCCCAGTGCAGGCCTTGATCCCAGGACCCTGGGATCATGACCTAAGGCGAAGGCAGACACTGAACAACTGAGCCACCCAGGCGCGCCCTGGGAAAGGCTTTATAAATAGGGGTTAACAGATGACCATGTGGTCTTTTTCTGATGTTCTCAATGCCACGAGACAGAATTGAGAATTAGAAGGATACAGCCCACTGAGATACAATTTCAGAAGAACGAAAGAAAATGCCAGCAAAATAAGCTCATACATGGGATCTGTTCATTAACAATAAAAGATAAAAGCAAACAAAGCAAGAACAAATGGGGGGGAGGGGCAGGGAATAAATGAGCATAAGAAAGGAAAAGATGTGGGGGGTAGGGAAGATCAGAGACTGCTGAGGCCCGCAGTGGCATTAGGACAGAATCAGCACCCCCTTGCCCTTTCCATGCCTGTGTCCAGTTCCCACTCCCCTGGCCCCCTGCAGCCAGGGAGTGGCCCACGCTCTTCCAGAAAGAGTGCTCTTCCCCTCCTTCGGGCTCTGTTCACCACACCATGTCCCGGGTCTGCTAGTCCCAGGACACAGCTCCTTTCTGGACACGGGATGCTACAAGGGCCTTCTGCTGCAACATTAACCCTAATTCCAGACATGTCCCAATGCTGCTGGCTGCCCCTACTCTGGGCCCCGTGGAAACACGCACAGAAGCAGCTGAAGCCTGTTACTTCCTGCTGCATGGCTGACTTCACCCCTTCCTGCTGCTCGGCTGACTTCACCCCTTCCTGCTGCTCGGCTGACTTCACCCCTTCCTGCTGCTCGGCTGACTTCACCCCCTTTACCCCTTCCTGCTGCTTGGCTGACTTCACCCCTTCCTGCTGCTCGGCTGACTTCACCCCGCATACCATCCATCCTTTTGGCAACCGAGTGATTATGTGCCAGTGACACAAAGCAAACAGGAATTAATTTAAAAGAGTTTACAATATGTTGAAGTTGCAAACATCTTCTGCACCGAGCATGAAAGAGAAGCCATTAATGTACGCATTTTAGAAAATTTTCCAACTTAAGGATTAAAGCAAAAATAAAAAAGATTAAGAAAATTAGTGTTCAATTCTCTTAGCTAGAAAAGTAACAGTGAAAACCCATCTTCCACTATTCAAAGAGCATCTTCCACTATGCAAAGAGTCACTGCAATTCTTCACCGTCCAGCGCCATCTCTCCAAACCCATCATTATGGTACTTTTCTTTAAAAATCCCTAATCAACTGAGGGTTGCTGGGGGGAGGGGGTTTGGGAGAAGGGGGTGGGATTATGGACATTGGGGAGGTTATGTGCTTTGGTGAGTGCTGTGAAGTGTGTAAACCTGGTGATTCACAGACCTGTACCCCTGGGGATAAAAATATATGTTTATAAAAAATAAAAAGTTAAAAAAAAAAAAAAAAGTCCCTAATCTGGAAAACAAAGCAGACCTCTGAAAGGACTTGTCCAATCATACTTTCAACAGAGAAGAAATCCACGGCCAAGGAAGCCGCGAGTTAGTTGCCATAATAGTTAGCTAGGAAAAGCCCAAACCAAGTTCATCCTCGTGGCTTTGGGCAGAGTCCACAGCCCCAGGTTAGCCTCTGCCTCAGCTACAATGGGAACGAGTTGGCGCTGTTAGTCATCTGGTTGCTGGATACTTTTTTTAGCATCTTATTTTCTCATCAGTGGTTGGCCATGCTCGTGGAGGCTACTCTCTGCTGTCTAATAGACATAGGGCATAAAATAGCTCTGAGTCCCTCTCAATGGTGCCAATTACACTAACACACATTACAGGCTCCTGGAAGTGATATTAATGCATCAAAGTACCAAGGAAACCATATGCGCTTGGGTACTCATCCAGCTGTGTTTGCATACTTTTCACATCTGGCACCGGGGTGGGGAGGGGCGCATACGATCCAACAAGACCCGATTTGGAAAGAGCTTCTATCTGAAAAGCAGGCAGAACAGGGTATGAAATATGAAAGAATAAATGAATTATGAAATACGCATAGTGTAAAACAACGCAAGGACATTACTATAAGGCTCATATCTAATGATGCCGTCAGAAAATAGACCTGCAGATCTGATGACATGAGTGTGGAAGAATCCGAGCCGGTCCTTCACAGGGTAACTGGAAAAGTTATTCTTATATATTCTTGTATTCTTAAGTTCATTTTCAGAAAAAAAAAAAAAAATATATATATATATATATAAAATTAAAAACCACATAACACAGAGAGAGAACAAACACATTTCCTCAAATGTGCTAAACCTAAGTTTATTGATACAGCAGCAGTACCACGTGGTCTCTTTCTTCCTGCCTTGTTGACGTCCGTCTACTGCCATGGTGTTTCCAGCTCTAACTAAAAACCGTTCCTTCTACACTAAATACAACGGCTCAGATTCTGTCCTGTATGCCTAGGTCGGTGGGGGACAACCGAGTATCCGAAATCAGAGGTGTACCTGTGGGAGCTCTGGCCATATTCTCTATCCTGGTTCTCCTCCATTTTCATCCACTCACCTACCCCATCCGTTGGCCAAGCTTCCTTATCCCATTCTGTGCCCTGGAAGGCTGCTGCAATGGACCACATCCCAGGGCTCCCTGTCCTCTGACCTTGAGCTGGGCTTAGAAAAGGTGGGAGGTTCATGGGCACAGGAGGGAGGTGCAGGGGAGCATCGATCCTCCCTGCCCACCCTCTTCTGGGAGCTCTGGCTCTGACATTGTTCTGACTGCTGGCCCAGGCAGCTCCCTCCCACAGCTGCATTTCTCATCGGGCTCTGTCCCTGTAGACCTAATGACAGTAAGAGCGGATCATTCCTCACTAGCGTTCTTCAGACAGCTCTGTAAACAGTCCCCTCATCCACGCACCCTCGGCCTTCCCTTGAAGGATGCTTTCTCGAACCTGAACTGACACGCCAGGATTACAGGATTATTTTCCTTGAACAGGAGGATGATGTGGGAAGTATTCACGGAAATGTTCCCCCATTCCCTTGTGAGGACCTTTGCCCTTGAACCTTGTGATCCTTGTGGGGGTCAGCAGAAGAGACTTAGGATTCTGGCCTTTAAGTGGGTGAAAGCAGCAGTGAGGGTGTGGGATGGAATGCTAAGAACACGTGGCAAGCAGGTCGGTTTTCCTACGCCCTAGCCTGCTCTGAACCGTGGAAGATTTTCTGGACTCTCGGGGAGAAAACAAGAGCCAGGGCTGGGAGGTGAGGGGCAAAGCTGGGGCAGGCCGAGGCACCAAAGTCTTCAGCAGCTTGGATTAATCCAAAGTCAAGAGAAATTATAGCTTCCTTTCTACTTAATTAGACATAACTTTGTTTTTATTATGAAAGTGGCTCTTGGTTGCATATACAATTGCATACTATATGTATGTATTATATTATCATTTCATACATATATAAACTACACGTACATATCAGCAGACATCCCTGTGTTTGTTTCTTTGACTACACCTGTGTGAGTCGCTCTGCGTTCCACCCCACACTGTAGGATCAAGTCAACTTGGAGAGAACTCCCCCCACCTGCTCTGCTCAGCATTTTGCACACAGGTGTTTAAAAGATAACTGTCACAAAGAAATAAAATAAACACCCACACTTTGATCTTATTAAAATTTAAGTATAGCTAGGTAAGGGCCTGCCGTGTATTCTTTTTTTTTTTTTTAAAGATTTTATTTATTTATTTGACAGAGATCACAAGTAGGCAGAGAGGCAGGCAGAGAGAGGGAGAAGCAGGCTCCCCGCCGAGCAGAGAGCCCGATGTGGGGCTCGATCCCAGGACCCTGAGATCCTGACCTGAGCGGAAGGCAGAGGCTTTAACCCACTGAGCCACCCAGGCGCCCCACCCCGGCATGTATTCTTTACCGGAAAAGAAAGCAGATGTGTAATACAAAAAATCCGCCTCAATGTTTCTATGCAAAAAATCTAAACTTCCATTTTAACTTTATTTATTTGAGGTGGAGGTCGCCTGGCATTTACAACAAAGACTCATGGTATTCGTCTACAGATCTAGTGTCGAGTCATGCTCATGTTGCCTTATGTTCTGTTAGTCTTTTTTTTTCATAATACAGATATTTTCAAGCAAAAATAAACTGAGCATGTGTACTAGCATTATAGAAACACAGCGGGAGGCAGTAAATGATTTATGAAACCATCCTCTCTGGATAATGCAATGGTGTTATACATACACAATCACTTTCACAAAATTGGGAAGGCAAATATGAATAGGAAAGCCTACTACAGCCAATATATGTCAGTCTTTAAAAAAAAATTATTTCTGAGCACAGTGGTTTTTCTCCTTTAAAAAGAAAAAAAAAAATAGCACTCCTAGTCTATCAGAAGCTAAACCATTCCAAAGATATAAAAAGCTGTCATATTGTTAAAGACCAACAGAGAAAAGGATTTGGCAGTCATCCACTCCAATTGGGGATGTCAGTTAAATATTTTTTAGAGCTAATCTAGATCCCTAAGAGTGAATATCATGCAAAAAGCCCATTTTGGTTCTCCGAGATACAGACCAAAAGATGCAATTCAGCTCTCTTCGGGGCTTTTTCTTTCCTTATTTGACTGCCTCAATCTTTCACCTGAGTATTTTCCAAGTTTTCCAAATATATCATTAATAGAGGAGTCCCGGAACGAACCAAACATAGACCACCACCTCCCTTCCATAAAGTGAACTTCTGCTGGGCTCGGCGGCTCAGAGAACAGTCGAGAACCGGGAGGCAGCAGCACACAGGGTCTCAAATCCGTGTCCACAAGCCTCAGCTAAGCCTTGGAATCTGCTTCATCTCACCAGAGACACAGTCCTAAGGGCCATAACGACCCACTTTTCACCCTGCACATTAACATAATAAAATAAATGGCCGGACACGGGTGATCGTATCCAGAGGGCAGGGGCAAGTGAGAGGGGCCTGTGGCCACAAACACACGCCAACCGGAAAGCAGAAGAATTACTCCTCTGGATGTTATCAGAACCCCACAGTCTGATACTTCCAGAGGCCACGAATGATAACACGCATTTGTCTTCTGTTCCACCGCTTAGGAAGACGCTTCTAGATGTCACACATATATCAACATGACTGCAGCTACAGAAATACAGAAACGTATTCAACCTGCCAACAGCAGGGAGAGGCACACCATCAGCCTGTGCTTTCCAGATCTCGGGCTCCGAGAGCTTCACAGGCGAAAGGGAGAGAGCGCCCTCCACGCAAGGGCAAAGCTGGGTGGCCGGGCCTTTTAACCCCAGTTACTGGTCCCTCTCACGAAAGCCGCGCGCACTCCGCCTTCTTGGACTCCTGGGTGCTTTCCACTCGCCCCTGTAACCGCATCTCTGCCTGTCCATGTGGGCTTCGCGTGAATCAGTTCAGGCAGCCGTGACGAAATGCCGCAGACCGAGCAGCCTGAACACCAGACGTTTAGTTTCTCCCAGACCTGGAGACTAGAGCCCAAAATCAAAGTGCTGACAGGGCTGGTTTCTCCAGAGACCTCTCCGTGGCTCGGTCATGACCCTCCCTTTAGACCTCAGTCACCTCTTTAAAGTCACCTCTCCCCAAACGGGCACACTGGAGGTTAGGGCTTCAACATAGGAATTTTCAGGGAACACAATTCCGTCCATAACAGATTTCTAAGCCATTTTTCTTGAAAAGCATATTTATTTCAAAGCCTCAACTACAGATCTAAAGCGATGACAGCCACGTCTGTTTCCGGAGGCCAGGGCCCTTCCCTGTGCTATAGTAATACATTCACCTACAACTGCCGTGAATATTCTCCTGGTGCCCCAGGAACCTAGACCCAACTTGTCTAAAGCCAAACTTACTTGTCCTCTTAGTCATTTTCTTTTCTCATATCTTTGCCTCAGTCAATGGCTTGATTTGCTTTGAATTACCTTTGTGCATTTTACCCCTTTCTTCATTCTCGGGCCAATCAGCAAGTATCATTGACTCTCCATTTAAAAATGTATTTGCATCGCTGCCTTTCTTCCTTTTAAACCACCACCTGAATCAAGGCCTTCATAGCCCCAAATCTGAATGAATACAGAAACTTCCTATTATCTCTGTGCCCTGGTGTGTTGACAGAATTCTAAGATGCCCCGGCAATGACCCACCTGCTATCCAATCCCCTCTACTGAGCACAGAACAAATCTACCAATATGACAGCATGTAACTTCCCTGATTAGATTAGACTAGATGTTAGTCTAGATTAGATGTTGACTTTAAAAAGCATTAATAACACAACCAGGTTAGTCCAGACCTAACGCAGTAAGCCCTTGAAAGAGATAAAGTTCCTCCTGATAAAAAAGATTTGAAGCATGAAATGGATTCCATGAGCAACAGACTCTCCATTACCGGCTATGAGTACAAAAGGAGCCGTGTGTCTAGGAAGGCAGGTAGCCTCTAGGGGCTAACAGTGGCCCCTGGCTGGTAGCCAGCAAGGAAATGGGGTCCTATCTTTAGGATTCTATCAATCCTAAAGCTGCAAAGACCTGAATTCTGCTCAGCCAGCTGAGCTTAGAGAATGACCCCCAGCTTCAGATGAGACCACAGCCCTGGCCAACGCCTTCACTTCAACCTTATGAGATCGTGAACACAGAACAAATCTATGGTGCTAAGACTCCTAAGCTACAAAAACTATGAGATCACAAATAGGTGTTGAAAGCCCCTAAGGCAGGGTAATTTGTTGTATAGCAGAAGACTATTATTACTTAATTTCGGCCTCTAATTCATTTATCACACCCAAACTATCATTTCTCATTCAGTTAGTTCATTAAGAACTCACTAAAAGGTTAGTTTCATGCTCTTTTGCCAACCTCACTGAACATAATCATAATGTTGAAGGCCTATGTTTCAAATACACACAAACACGCATACTCACACAGATCCACACGCATGTCCATGCATACACACACACACACACACACACACACACGCACCTCCTAGAGAAAATAAATGCGTACCTTTTGGAAACATGACTGAACTGTCAAAAGTACATAAAAACAGTGACACGTATTTTTTTTTTTTTAAGATTTTATTTATTTATTTGACAGAGATCACAAGTAGGCAGAGAGGCAGGCAGAGAGAGAGAGGAGGAAGCAGGCTCCCCGCTGAGCAGAGAGCCCAATGTGGGGCTCGATCCCAGGACCCTGGGATCATGACCCGAGCCGAAGGCAGAGGCTTTAACCCACTGAGCCACCCAGGCACCCCGTGACACGTATTTTGAAAGGTAATTCAGTTCCATTTGTTTTGATGCAATGTAATATACACATACACGCACATGCATATATAATTTTGTGTATATATATATATATATACACAAAATTTTAATAAAAATAGCTAATAACATAGAAAATCTAATAGCATTTATGCTTTCTATGGTAAGTTCTACCATTATGCCCAAATATTCTTTTCCCCAACCATCTTTATTCATGCCACTGAAACTTAAATTTTAGCTAAATGTTACACTGCACATTGTAAATTTTCATTGGAATATAACCGGTTTTCAAAGAACCTCAATTCTGGCCCCACCTGAGAGAACCAATCTATTTCCCCATTTGCAATAAAAATTTTCATTTCAGGCAGGCCAGTCTTCTCCTTTGTGCACCTCTGCTCGGCATGATTCCCCTTCAAACTCACCTGCATCCTCTCTATCAATCCAAAGTCCACATCTCCTGCAAGACCCAGCTAAAACAGCTTCCTGCTTGTTAGTTCCTTAGTTTGCAAACATGTGCTGAGCATCTACAAGGTACACGAGGAATAGTAGCATGAGAAGGACTGAAAGTGATATTTTCCAGAGACAGTAGGTAAAGTGCAATAAAGATGCACAATGGAGTACGATGCAGCTGTACAATAAAGGAGGAAGATCTCTAGCAATAGAAACTGCTACTGGCCAGTATTGATTTCTGCTTTATAAATGGTCTCGATAAACAACAGAGTGAGATACGGTCTACAAAGTAGCAAAGTGCACACGTACAGCTAGTTATCTTCTGCTTACCGAAGAGACGAAATAAGGAAACACACATCTCTGCTCATCTTTGCAAAGCAAACCCAAGAGGGACAGATAGGCCAGAGACCTGGAGCTGATTGAACAAAGTGGTCGAGGCGCATGGAAGGAGTGACCCCTTCCGCACGGTGCCTTTTGGAATGGATTTTGCTTTTGGAGCTACGTTAATGTTCCACATACTCCAAAAATAAAAGATAATTAAACAAGATGGAAAGGTAGGAAAATTTTGTAACTGAAAGTGAACTGTAGCAAAGAATCCCAACTATATTTCAAATGAATGACATTACCTCACTGAAGGGAGAGAGAGAGAGAGAGGTAATCCAATAATCTACACGCACAGTATTGGACTGTAGTCCAGTTTGAACTGGCTTTTCTCTCCAACTCTAAATCTTGCTGACTTCTTGGTGTGTAAGTGATTTAAGGTCATTTCTTAGGAGGGCTTCTAACATACCCCTATTGTTTTAGCAAGATTCATAATCAGACTAAAGTCAGTTTCCCACTTTTACTTATGTAGGGTTTGTGTTTTTTGGTTTTTCTCCTGCCTGCGGTACAGTACAGAAACAGACTCCTGTCTTGAACTTTTCCCTCTTAGTTCATGACCACTTGCCTGGTATAAAAAGGTCTCCTTTTTTTCTTAATGTGGCTGCATATGGTTATTAGAGAATGTTTTAAATTGGATATAGTACTAATAATCACAAAATCTGTATCTAGAACTTGTTTCTCTCTCCCACCTTTCTCTCTTCCTCTATTTCTCTGTGTCTCTATGTAAAGAGACGCCCAGCATTCCACGCATTGCAAGCAAGCTGGACTTGAGACTTCTGAGTGAGTCAGAACACACGAAGCTAACATAATGATGATGGGGATACCACACTCCAAAGACACAGGGTATGGTGACTTCTTTGTGATTCGATTTCCCCTTTCTACTTATATTTTTTCTGATATATTCATCATTTCTTTTCTTCTATTTTTAGTTGTTTGTGTCTGTTTTATAAAATGCTTCTGGTCCTTCCTCAATGTCTAGCTGTTTTCACTTCTTGCTAGGTTGGAGGGACAAGCCTCAAGCAAGCTTCTCCCTCATTTCCAAGTAGTTTTGGATCATAGGTCCAAAAGCCATGTTAGGCAGAATTTTATATAAACTAAGTATAAGAAGGTTATAGAGTATGTGACACTCCCCCATGAGAAAAAGAATCTGTGGTTTTATTTTCCTGATCAGGCATTATGAAATCAGTGTTGTTGGCTCTGAATATTCCATTTACTTCTAAATTCTCCATGGAGCTCATGTTTGCTTGCTGAATAACTGTTATTTTGTGTGTTCGTGTATAGATTTCAAACCATACTTTATATGGGCATCACTTCTACATGTTTATACGTTAATACTGTATCTTTTCTTGCTTAAATCCTTAAGAAGTTCACAATGGACATTTTAAAAAGAAACTTAAAAAAACCAAGGACTATTCTTCTAAGACATTCTTAAATAAGTGGGTTATTTTTATTAGTCTTTCTCTTAATGTATGGAAAATGACCTTCATAAATCCGCTCAGTAGTGGTACATTTGAAATAGTCTTATAAAACTAAAAAGGCAGAAAAAGAAGTCTGAGACAGGTCATTCTACTGAACCCTAGTCTACATAACTCTAAAATCTGTAAACTGATGAATTATGCTGGCCAAGGCACTCAGGTGGTTTGGAAATTCTTGCTTGTAATAAATGACGGTTCCAGAAGGATGCAGGGCTGGAGGGAGACCAGACTCCCCTCTCTGGAGAGGTCATGGCACTTTCTGGTAAAGGATTGGCTCCTGCTAACCCCTGTAGGGCAATTTTCAATATGGGTAATTACTTTTTGTGTATCTAAATCTTCCCTGAATGTTCAATTGGGAATAGTTTCATTAAATGTTATTCTTTACACACCATAAATTAATCCCTATACTGTATATCCCTTGTGAATCTCAAAAAGGAGCTGTGAAGATTAATCATTTCATTTGTGTGAACTGTTTGGAGATTGTTTTCCCCTGTCACTTCAAGAAGTTCAATATGTGCCCAGCTGTACACAACAGATGTGTTTTAACATATTATTGAACAACTACTATGTGTCTGGCACTATTCTCGGTAGCATGAAGATAGAGAAAAATGACAAACTTTGACTTTGAGGAATTTCCAATCTAGTTAAGTAAACAAAACTTCTTCTATATGTCTATGTATATATTATTCTTTATATATTATATATGCATACATAATGTATATTATAAAATCAGACCATGATCTCAAATGCCTATAGGTCTGGGAAGAAAAAGTTAAATGCAACACATTTTCTGGAGGGACCCTGGTGACCTCCCGACCGTGCCGTCCATCCAGGGACACTGACACCTCAGTTCCAGCCGACTGCTGCCCCCAGAGACCAGCATCCAACCTTGCCAGACCCTGTTATTTGACTCAAGTGAACCTGGAAACCCAGGGTTAGTTTGTTTCTGTTTTGTTTTGTTTTTAATGTAATCAACCAGTTTTTAAATCTGGCACCGAATTCAAGATTTTTATCCTTAAAACTCTGTGTGTGCTTATACAACCCATCTACAGGTCACCCTTAGCCGGTCAGCGGACACTGTGCAACCTCAGGTAGCACACAACAAACCAACGAGATGCAGTGAAGCACCGAATTAAGCGTTACAGACATACTTGTAAGGAAAACACAAAACCGATGTCCGAGTGCAAGATGCCCCAGGAAACGCAAGCCCTGAACTGAATTTTGAAAGAAAATACTGACTCTTACACTATAGGAAATGTTAAAGAAAAAAATACCTGCTAACATGTCAAGACAAATTATGCTCTATTGTATGGAAATGTATCCTAAATGATGGAGATGTGGTCTTAACAGAACAATCTAGAAAGCAACACAAACATTAAAGTGAACAATGAGTAATTTCCAAACAGACCCTGTGCTGAGCAGCATCTGATGTTATTAATGACCTATGTATGTCTCCATTAGTAATAATAGAAGAAGATGATGAAAATAAACTTCCTTGTTCTTTCAGCTTTTAAGGTATAGAGAAGTATTATTATTATTATTATTATTATTATTAAAGATTTTTTATTTATTTGACAGAGAGAGATCACAAGTAGGCAGAGAGGCAGGCAGAGAGAGGAGGAAGCAGGCTCCCTGCTGAGCAGAGAGCCTGATGCGGGACTCGATCCCAGGACCCTGAGATCATGACCTGAGCCCAAGGCAGCGGCTTAACCCACTGAGCCACCCAGGCGCCCTAGAAAAGTATTATTAATGGATTATGAGATCAAGGGGGTTGTAGAGACAAGAGTGCTGACCCTAACATTGGCTTTTGGAACATTTGGAAATATTTGTCAAGCTGGGAATTGTGTAGAGATGATATTTAAGAACTAAAGGTTCTTTGAAAACCCCCTCCTCCTGGAAATGCCCAGCCTGAGCCGGATGGCTTATAGCAAGAAAGGACAGAGACTCATTTGCGCGGAGCCGCACACAGCCTTCCGGCCGGCCACTGCTACCTGGAGCTGAGCAATCATTACACACGTCCCCGTTGTCTGTAGCCCCACAGGGTCACGACGCATCCTTCAGGCCCCCCTTTTTATTTCCTGATCGATGGAGATGCAGCCACAGTGGAGTGTAAAATAATATTCATGCACCTCTGCCAAGAAAGAAAAGTCAAAAATAGAAGGGGGAGGAAAAAAGAGCTTTTTGTGGGAAGAGAGAAATTGGAACAAGATTGGCTGGATAAAAGATTGATGAAGAGGTATTCAATGCTTGCAGGGAAAAAATTGTGAAAACAATTGATGTCAGGAAGCTTTTGATAAGACACTCAAAAATTTCATTTTAATATTTATTGCTTGTAGTGAAATTGATCGGTATCTCTGGCATGATGAGGTCATGAAAGAAGAGATGGATGCAGGCACATTCATTATTTCTGTTTCTGTTCTTTCTATTTTGATATTAGTCTATTTTCCCCCAATAAACGATCCTATCGTATACCTCCCTGCTTCTCCCATTTTTTTTGGTAATGTAATTTTCCTGTCATCTTTTATAAAATACTAAGGTGCCTCTCTGTTGTAAGGATGGGGATAAAAATAGCTTCCTTTAGAAGAAAACACTGACTACCCGGCTAAGGATCTATATTGTAAACCATACGGAAGACAAGTCAATTCTCTAGCGGACCTTTATCAAATTACGTCTTCTGGTGCTGGGACAGCCCACCGTCCTTGAACTTCTTGAATGCATGCATGAAACAGAACAGTGAGTGCCAGTTAGCATGGAGATTTGCTTAGTCATAAAATATTACTCTGGTTTTCTCTTTTTTTTTTCATATTTATTCAATTAGGACAGTTTAATGCAAACACTCCAATCTCATTTTATTCAAATCAAAAACATAAACATGAAAAAAAAAACTAGAATAAATGATGCCACTTAGAGACTCTGAATAGACCACTGGCTGATTTCACATCCAAAGGACTGGAATCAAATGACAGCCTCCATCCCCATAGGCGTCACCTACTTGTAAAACTCAGATCCTTAAACCCTAAAAATGGAGATGATAATGACGCTCCTCCTTCCTCAAAAATGATAGCAAATCAGATCTCTTTCCCCAGAAAATGCTTCTGGATCTGTACACAGAAGGACTAGGGCAGCCATCTGTATCTGGGTGGTGGTCTAAGTCAAGCACAGGGAGCTTGCTTAGAGGACGCCCTGCGTGTCTCTAAAGATGTTGTCACCTTCACCACACCAGAGAGGAAGCTTCGTCTGGATGAAAAATGCTGCTATTGTTGAAAGCACTTTTAATGTTATCACATCACAAACTTGATTCTGTTGAGAGCTCTGGGGGACGGCAAACAGAGATTCTGGGAAGAGAAGAGCTCACGGCCCCGCGAACCCCTTTGCCTCCCTGCCCCTGTGCCTCTCACCACTTCCACCAGCCACCCTGCTCCGGCCACCAGCCTCTCAGGCTTGGGGTCCTGCCACGGCCCCCTCTGTGGCTTCCTGCATGCCTTGGCCAGGCCAGTCTCCCCACAGCAGCCAGAGGGGCTGCGGTGGAATGTCAATCAGAACGATAGCTTTCCCCAGAGTCAAGCCTCTGGTCACTCCATATTCTCCTCAGAAAATCTGATCTGGGCATATCCAGGAATGCCCAGTACCTGCCACTTCCCAGGCCTCAACTGCGCTCACCCTTCACGGCCTGCACCACCCTCCTGCTCCCACCAGCCTTCACGCCCTCACTAGTCAGTCTCACTCCTTCTGGGGCACTGTAGCTACCCTTCCTGCAACCTGATGCATTTGCCACCAAGGTGTGGCAAGGCTGTCTCTCCTTCTTGGCTTTGCTGGTCAGTGCAAGCTCCTTAGAGAGTCCTGTACCCAGGGCCCTTGGCAAAGGAGCTGTGTCTACACTGTTACTCTGGATCCTGTCACCCTGCCTGTTTTCTTCTTTTTACTCATCACCATAAAGTTATCTCGTTTACTCATTCAATTTCTTCCCTGACTTCCTCACTGCCATCCATTAAGGCAAGGACTTAGCTGCAGCTAACAGACCTCAGTAACCTGCAACAGCCCTAAGGCTACAGGGCATCAGGACACGTCTTTCGTTGAATATAGTAATAGGTGGCCAGTAAAGCACTTGTAGTAGCTGAATAATGTCTTCCCTAAAGACATCCGTGTCCTAAGCTCTGGCACCTGTGAATATGGGGCCTTGCACGGCAAAGGCACTTAGCGGTTGGGATTAAGGCTCTTGAGTGGGAAGAGTGGATCCAATGTAATCATAAGCAACCTTACTGGAGGATGCAGGAGACTTGGAGTCAGGGGAGCCATATGACGGCAGCAGCAGAGGTCTGAGAGATGCGAGGCCAGGAGCCAAGAGAGCAGGTGGCCTCCAGAAGCTGGGAAAGGCAAGGGAATGGATTCTCTGCGAGAGCCACCAGAAGGAAGGCGGCCCTGCCAACACCTTGACTTCAACTTTCTGAGACTGACTTTGGAAAGCTGACTTTGGGAACTGTAAGATAATAGACCTGTAGGACTTTGAGTGGCCAAGTTTGTGGTAATATTTAAAGAAGCAATACGAAACTCGGTGGTAACGGATACATGAAAATCTCATCTATAAATCAAAGGGAATGGTGAACCCAAGACAGCTGACATACACTTAGGGCCAGTGTAGTTTTAAACATTCATAGCAAATAATTCAGCGAAGTGTGGTGTTCATATTATATTATTATATCTTCATTAATAAAAATAAGTATACCATCATTAAGTTTCCAGTATTAAAAGAAAAATGTAAAAGTGTCACATCAGAAAGACTCTCTGGCAATCATCCAGCTCTTTTGATGTCTCCTGACAATTATTACCTAAAAATATGTGGAAATAGAAAATTGCAAATGCCGTATTTTTCAAAAGAGCCTTTGGCTGGAAATGAATAGCAAGGTCATAGATAGAAAGTCTGAAGTTCATCACTAAAATGAAGATTGTGAAAGAATAAGACACACTTAGGCCAGCAACTATGACAAGAAGAGCCTCCTATTGTCCGTTAACCAACCAGGAAGAGGTTGATGGATGTACAACACCAACTTCTAAGTTTAAGTTAAAACTATATTTAATTGGTATCTTATTTAAAAGGTGAACTTCATTTAAGTCTCTTTGCTTAAGATTCAAAGACAACTAATATTCTTATAGCACTTCGAGTTTTGTTACATTACTTTGAAGGACTCTTGATTTATAACTGATATTTAAATAGTAGAGTTGTTAAAATGTTGGTTATAGACACTATTTACTGAAAGCTGTGAATGATGCTTTATGGATGGTGGCTTGTACTTGGCAATTCATGGTAATGGACTTACCACAACGTCATTGATCTGGATCTAATTAACTAAAGGTGTCCAAAGGGCCATGAGGAGTGTCTTAAAATGAGGAACAGAGCTGAATGTATACCCCTTGTAAAACCTATTTTATACAGGAAAATAAAAATGACTCTAACAATGTGTAATCCTAATGTGTTTCGATAATTATATGCAGTCCTATTCTTAAAATTCTCCAGAGCTTATGGTGAGAAAACTCCACATGATCTACATCCTTCCCAGGGAAGGGGAAGGAAGCTCTGCTCTCTTCCTCAAGGAAGAGACTACATCTCCAAGCATTGTGGAGGACGTCTCCACACACTGGTTTTCTATTCATTGAGACTCACACAACCAATGTCTTGCTAATGTATGTGCATGCACGCACACACACACACACACACACACACACAATTTAACACTACGAATATATATGCGAACATGTTTGTATACAACAATTTTGCTTCAAAAGTAGAATAATGCCTTCAGATAAATGTTTAGAAGTCATCAGCGTTCCAGTAAATGAGGACGTCTCAGTTACTTAGGATCACCTCTGGGCAGGAAAACGGCTCTGTTTCTCCTAGTAGTGCTCCACGGTCGCACCAGACTCCACTGTGAACGTTTCCCTTCATCCTAGCCCTTAGCCTGTGGCTCATCACGAGCCTTGGAATCCTTGTTACTTAACTGTTCCTTGACCTGTCTTTTCTGTTCTACGTGCTGGCCTGTGTTCCCTGCCCAGTGTTCATTCTTCTGCTTCTGGCCTTACTGACCTCACTGTAACTGGCTTGTGCCATGTCTCCAATCTGTCAAGAGCATTTGGAATTCCGATCCTATCCCCCCCAGGTTCTGCTCCCCCATCCGACTTTATGACATCCTTATCCAAGGTGAACAGGTAGGGATTCACTCATCCCAGTCACTGATGGAGCTGTTTTAACAGTCCTGGGTACAGGCTGAGCCTGGCGACGCACCACCTGGTCTGCCAAGCTAATGGCAGGCCATTATTAATTACTCCTGAGGACAAATGTAGAGGATAACGGGGACACCACCCCTAGCTCATGGGTTTCTGTGAGGCTCACTTACATAATGCTCCTGATCTACTCGAGGTCGTAGAGCCTGTGCAGAATAGAGAAAACCCATGGAATCTCTTCCCAAAAGATGTACATGCCCATGTACCATAACATCTTGCATGTCATCTTGGAGGATTAAAGGACTTTCTTTGAAGTATATCTCTGGTGCCCCTAGAGGTCTAGAGCACTCAGATATCTTCAAATACTGCAGCATATACACTATCTTGGAAATTAATGTTATGTTTAACGGGATGTTAGTAGATGTAAGAAGAAATTACAATTTAAAGGTTATTCTTTAACATGGATGATACCACAAATATACCTTAAAATTATCTTGATGGGCTTATAACAGCAGATAAAGGAAAGAATCATTCATGTGTTTAAAAGAAAAGTTTTTTTTTTTTCTGTTGAAATAAAGTGAAAACAATTTTTCTAATTGTGGTATGACAGACATCACATAAAACTGACCATCTTCACCGTTTCTGAGTGAGCAGGTTAGTTATTCTGAGTCTGCAGACTTCATTGTGCAAGCGGTCTCCAGAACCTTCTCATCTCGCAACACTGAAACTTTATGCCCGTGAAAGAACAACTCTCCATTTCTCTTCACCCCAGTTCCTGACAACCACCATTCTCCTTCCTCTTTCTCTGATTTTGGCTTTTCTACACATGCCACATCCCTGGAATTATACAGTATTTGTTTGGTTTTGTCTGACTCACTTTACTTATCATACTGTCCTCAAGGTTCATCCATACTGTATGTAGTATGTGTCACACTTTTCATTCCTCCTTTAGGGTCTAATAAGATTCGTGTGTGTGTGTGTGTGTGTGTGTGTGTGTGTGTGTGTGTGTAGTGTAGTGTGTATATACACACATACCACATTTTGTGTACCCATTCATCCATCAGTGGGCATGGGTTGTCTTCACATTTTGGGTATTGTGAATAACGCTGCTATGAACATGAAGATGCAAAATTGAGTTTCCAACAAAGAAATCTTACTGCTTATATAAAAGCTACTGCACTCAATATTTTATGCAATAGTTTCTTTTTAAATACTTTTATCATTTTCATTGCTATATGTAGCAGACACGTAGAAAAGCATGTGAAGTAAGTCAGTAGATTATCAAAAAAGTGAAGAGTCCTCTCTCCACCAACCAAATCAGGACACAACAAAGGTCCTGTGTGGAACTTACCCCCTACAACACACCAGGTACAGGTCTTTCTCATACAGAGTTTATCTGGTCTCCCCAAGAGTACTGTCAAGAAGGTATGGTTATCCCTACATTCTAAGCTGAATAAAGGAAAGATTAGAGAATGTTGTGCGACATCACCTACCTAACAAGGGACAGAAGTGGGATTCTAAAGAGAAGCCTCTCTCCACCACACCTCCACATTTGATTAGACTTGGCAAAGGCCAGTTGGCTAAATGAAACCCATCAACTATAGTAAAAATTACCTGAGGCATAAATCTGACTGATATTTGCTTAATGACCACATTGTCTATCCTTTAGATATTCTTCACAGTAACCCACTGTTCTAATTTCACCCTCCTGAGTCATTTAAATAGACACATTAGCGTTGCTGTGTGAGAGGCCCTAAATGTGAAGACTCATTCCAGAGATTCTTCCAAGTTCCCCCTCACTGAGACCGAGTTTCCAGAGTGACTGTCTTCCTGACAGTGCTCTAATGGTCACTTTCTAGTTTCACAATGAACCTCTGACGGTGAAGTTTTGTTTACAACTGACACTGTATTTTAGACATTGCCTATCCAATTCAGTGAACAGTCCATCCATCCATCCATCCATTCATTCATTTATACACTCATGCAACAAATTTTTATCTAGAGGTTTCCATGGTCAGGGGCTGCTCCAGACTATACCACCTTAGACAAACTGATGAATGCAGAGAAGGTCACAGACTCACAGACACATTTTCATAGTCTTGCCACTCTTGTCTCAGACTGATTTGGGATCAACTAAAATCCCAAATCTTTCACAGAAACTATTGCCAACGCAAGTTTTCCTCATTCCATATTGATGCAATTGTTTCTATGAAACCAAATCCTGATGCTCTGTTCATAGCAGATCACCAAGTTTTACCATGGTCATCATTTAAAATCAGTATTTTGTCAACAGAATCCAGTAAACCACCTCCCAAAATCTCTAGTACTTAAAGGTCAGAATTTTATCTACTTAAAAAACAAAAAACAAGAAACAAAAAACCTTTCCTCCTGACTGAGGTCAAGATGGCGGAGAAGTATCAGGTTGAGACTACATCAGGTAGCAGGAGATCACCTAAATAGCTTATGAAACCATTGCAAATACTTACAAATCCAACGGGAGATCAAAGAGAAGAAGAACAGCAATTCTAGAAACAGAAAATCAACCACTTTCTGAAAGGCAGGACAGCGGAGAAGTGAATCCAAAGCAACGGGAAGATAGATTGTGGGGGGAGAGGCCAGCACCCAACAAGCCGCGGAGCAACGGAGCACAAAATCAGGACTTTTAAAAGTCTGCTCCACGGAGGGACATCGCTCCAGAGGCTAAACCGGGATGAAGCCCATGCGGGGTCAGCGTGGCCCGAGGTCCCGCAGGGTCACAGAAGGATCAGGGGTGTCTGAACGTCGCAGAGCTCACAGATATTAGAGCGGGGAAGCCGGCTACAGAGACAGAGCCGAGGAATGAGCTCTCAGCTCGGGGTTACCTTGAACCGGTCGCAAGCTGGGTGAGCTGGGAGCGGAGTCGAAGGGCAGGGAGACAGACGGGAGTGATTGGGCACTATTCTCTGAGGGCAAACTGAGGAGTGGGGCCTCAAGCTCTCAGCTCCTCCCGGCCTGAGATTGGGAGGCTGCCATATTCATTCCCGTCCTCCAGAACTCTACGGAAAGCCTTCAGGGAACAAAAGCTCCCGGAAGTGAACCACAGCGGATTGCTTAGCCTGGCCCCTGGCAAGGGCAGTGCAATTACACCTCAACTAAAGACACTTGAGAATCACTGCAACAGGCCCCTCCCCCAGAAGATCAACAAGAAATCCAGCCAAGACCAAGTTCACTTACCAAGGAGAGCAGCAGAATTCCAGAGGAGGAGAAAGCAAAGCACGGAAAATCATGGCTTTCTCCTCATGATTCTTTAGTCTTGCAGTTAATTTAATTTTTTTTTCATTTATTTTTCCTCTGCTAAATTTTTTTTTAACTTTTACCCTTTTCTTTTATAAGATTTTTTTAATGGTTTATCTTAACAATACCTTTCATAAAATAATAATAATAATAATCTTTTCTGAGCCTTCATTATTATAGTCATATTTTATCTTTCATTGTATTTAACTTTATTTTTTGTATACACACATGGTTTTTTCTTCTAAAAAATCTGGGATGCAACTTCTTCTAATAGATCAAAATAAACCCTAAATCTAACTCTGGGCTTGTTCTAGTCTCCAGCCGGAGCAAATTCTCTCCACTTTTTTTTCCTTTATTCTCCGAACCAACTTAATTTATCAGCTCCTTTTTTAGAAGTTAAAAAATGTTTTTTTCACCTTTATACACATATTCCATCTGTTTATTGTGTTTACGCTTATATACGTTTTTCACTCTTTAAAATTTTGGGAGGTAGTTTCTTCTAAGAGACCAAAATACTCCCAAAATTAAGTGGGTGACCCTATTCTAGTCACCAATCTAATATATATATTTTTTCTTTTCTATATTTTTCCTTTATTTGTTTTTTTTTTTAATTTTTTTTCTGAAGTTCTTTTTATCTCCTTTCTCCCCCCCCCCACAAGATTTGGGGTCTCTTCTGATTTAGTTAAAGGGCATTTTCCTGGGGTCTTTGCCAACCTTTTAGTATTTTATTTGCTCTTTCGTATACTCTTATCTAGACAAAATGATAAGGCAGAAAAACTCACCAAAAAAAAAAAAAAAAAAAAAAGAACAAGAGGCAGTACCGAAGGCTAGGGACCTAATCAGAAGGAACATTGGTAATATGTCAGATCTAGAGTTCAGAATGACTATTCTCAAGGTTCTAGCCGGGCTCGAAAAAGGCATGGAAGATATTAGAGAAACCCTCTCCGAAGATATAAAAGCCCTTTCTGCAGAAATAAAAGAACTAAAATCTAACCAAGTTGAAATAAAAAAGCTATTAATAAGGTGCAATAAAAATGGAGGCTCTCACTGCTAGGATAAATGAGGCAGAAGAAAGAATTAGTGATATAGAAGAACAAATGACAGAGAATAAAGAAGCTGAGCAAAAAAGGGACAAACAGCTACTGGACCATGAAGGGAGAATTCGAGAGATAAGTGACATCATAAGACGAAACAACATTAGAATAATTGGGATTCCAGAAAAAGAAGAAAGAGAGAGGGGAGCAGAGCGTACATTAAAGAAAATTATTGTTGAGAATTTCCCAAATATGGCAAAGGGAACAAACATCAAAATCCAGGAGATGCAGAGAACCCCCCACAAAATCAACAAGAATAGGTCCACACCCCGTCACCTAATAGTAAAATTACAAGTCTTAGCAACAAAGAGAAAATCCTGAAAGCTGCCCACGAAAAGAAGTCTGTAACATACAATAGTAAAAATATTAGATTGGTAGAAGACTTATCCACAGACACCCGGCAGGCCAGAAAGAACTGGCATGATATATTCAGAGCACTAAACGAGAAAAACATGCAGCCAAGAATACTATATCCAGCTAGACTATCATTGGAAATAGAAGGAGAGATAAAAAGCTTCCAGGACAAATAAAAACTAAAAGAATTTGCAAACACCAAACCAGCTCTATAGTAAATATTGAAAGGGGCCTGCTAAGCAAAGAGAGAGCCTAAAAGTAGTAGATCAGAAAGGAACAGAGACAATATGCAGTAACAGGCACCTTACAGGCAATTCAATGGCGCTAAATTCTTATCTCTCAATAGTTGCCCTGAATGTTAATGGGCTAAATACTCCAATCAAAAGACACAGGGTATCAGAATGGATTAAAAAAAAAAAACATCAATATGTTGCCTTCAAGAAACTCATTTTAGAGCCAAAGACACCTACAGATTTAAAGTGAGGGGGTAGAAAACAATTTACCATGCTAATGGACATCAGAAGAAAGCTGGGGTGGTAATCCTTATATCAGATCAATTAGATCGCAAACCAAAGACTATAAGAGATGAAGAAGGACACTATATCATACTCAAAGGGTCTGTCCAACAAGAAGATCTAACAATTTGAAATACCTATACCCCTAATGTGGGAGTGGCCAACTCTATAAACCAATTAATAACAAAATCAAAGAAACACATCAACAATGATACAATAATAGTAGGGGACTTTAAAACTCTCCTCACTGAAATGGACAGATCATCAAAGCAAAATATCAACAAGGAAATAAAGGCCTTAAATGACACACTGGAACAGATGGACATCACAGATATATTCAGAACATTTCCTCCCAAAGCAACAGAATACACATTCTTCTCTAGTGCACATGGAACATTCTCCAGAATAGATCACATCCTGGGTCACAAATCAGGTCTCAACCAGTATCAAAAGATTGGGATCATTCCCTGCATATTTTCAGACCACAATGCTCTGAAGCTAGAACTCAATCACAAAAGGAAATTTGGAAAGAACCCAAATACATGGAGACTAAAGAGCATCCTTCTAAAGAATGAATGGGTCAACCAGGAAATTAAAAAGAATTGAAAAAATTCATGGAAACAAATGATAATGAAAATACAACATTTTAAAATCTGTGGGACATAGCAAAGGTAGTCCTGAGAGGAAAATATACAGTGGTGCAAGCCTTTCTCAAGAAACAAGAAAGGTCTTAAAGACACAACCTAACCCTACACATAAAGGAGCTGGAGAAAGAACAAGAAAGAAAGCCTAAACCCAGCAGAAGAAGAGAAATAATAAAGATCAGAGCAAAAATCAATGAAATAAAAACCAAAAAAACAATAGAACAAATCAATGAAACTAGGAGCTGGTTCTTTGAAAGAATAAGATCGATAAACCCCTGGTTTATCACAAAGAAAAGAGACTTATCAAAAAGAAAATAGAAAGGACCCAAATAAATAAAATCATGAATGAAAGAGGAGAGATCACAACCAAAACCAAAGAAATACAAACAATTATAAGAACATACTATGAGCAACTCTACACCTACAAATTTGACAATCTGGAAGAAATGGATGCATTCCTAGAGACATATAAACTACCACAACTGAACCAGGAAGAAACAGAAAGCCTGAACAGACCCATAACCAGTAAGGAGATTGAAGCAGTCATCAAAAATCTCCAAACAAACAAAAGTCCAGGGCCAGATAGCTTGCCATGGTAATTCTACCAAATATTCAAAGAAGAATTAATTTCTATTCTCCTGAAACTATTCCAAAGAATCGAAATGGAAGGAAAACTTCCAAACTCATTTTATGAGGCCAGCATCACTTTGATCCCAAAACCAGACAAGGATCCCATCAAAAAAAAGAAGTACAGACCAATATCCTTGATGAACACAGATGCAAAAATTTTCATCAAACTACTAGCCAATAGGATTCAACAGTACATTAAAAGGATTATTCACCACGACCAAGTGGGATTTATTCCAAGGCTGGAAGGTTGGTTCAACATCCACAAATCGATCAATGTGATACAATACCTTAATAAAAGAAAGAACAAGAACCATATGATACTCTCAGTAGATGCTGAAAGAGCATTTGACAAAGTACAGCATCCCTTCCTAATCAAAACTCTTCAAACTGTAGGGATAGAGGGCACATACATAAATATTATCAAAGCCATCTATGAAAAACCCACCGCAAATATCATTCTCAATGGAGAAAAACTGAAACCTTTTCCGCTAAGGTCAGGAACATGGCAAGGATGTCCATTATCACCACTGCTATTCAACATAGTACTAGAAGTCCTAGCCTCAGCAATCAGACAACAAAAAGAAATTAAAGGCATCTGAATTGGCAAAGAAGAAGTCAAACTATCACTCTCTGCAGATGATATGATACTATATGTGAAAAACCCAAAAGACTCCACTCCAAAATGGCTAGGACTTGTACAGGAATTTAGTAAAGTGTCAGGATATAAAATCAATGCACAGAAAATAGTTGCATTTCTCTACACCAACAACAACACAGAAGAAAGATAAATTAAGGAGTCAATCCCATTTACAATTGCACCCAAAACTATAAGATACCTAGGAATAAACCTAACCAAAGAGGCTAAGAATCTATACCCAAAAAAAAGCTGGGTATAAAGTACTCATGAAAGAAACTGAGGAAGACACAAAGAAATGGAAAAATGTTCCATGCTCATGGATTGGAAGAATAAATATTGTGAAAATGTCTATGCTACCTAAAGCAATCTATACATTTAATGCAATCCCTATCAAAATCCCACCCATTTTTTTTCAAAGAAATGGATCAAATAATCCTAAAATTTATATGGAACCAGAAAAGACCTCGAATAGCCAGAGGAATAATGAAAAAGAAAGCTATACCTGGTGGCATCACAATTCCGGACTTCAAGCTCTATTACAAAGCTGTCATCATCAAGACAGTATGGTACGGGCACAAAAACAGACACATAGATCAATGAAACAGAAAAGAGAGCCCAGAAATAGACCCACAACTCTATCGTCAACTAATCTTCAACAAAGCAGGAAGGAATGTCCAATGGAAAAAAGACAGCCTCTTCAACAAATGGTGTTGGGAAAATTGGACAGCCACATGCAGAAAGATGAAATTGGACCATTTTCTTACACCACACAGGAAAATAGACTCAAAATGGATGAAGGACCTCAATGTGAGACAGGAATCCATCAAAATCCTTGAGGAGAATACAGGCAGCGGTTGCTTCGATCTCAGCGGCAGCAACTTCTTCCTAGGAACATCGCCAAAGGAAAGGGAAGCAAGGGCAAAAATGAACTATTGGGATTTCATCAAGATCAAATCTTTTACACAGCAAAGGAAACAGTTAACAAAACCAAAAGACAACTGACAGAATGGGAGAAGATATTTGCAAACATATCAGATAAAGGGATAGTGTCCAAAATCTATAAAGAACTTATCAAACTCAACACCCAAAGAACAAATAATCCAATCAAGAAATGGGCAGAGGACATGAACAGACATTTCTGCAAAGAAGACATCCAGATGGCGAACAGACACATGAAAAAGTGCTCCACATCCCTTGGCATCAGGGAAATACAAATCAAAACCACACTGAGATATTACCTCACACCTGTCAGAATGGCTAATATTTACAAGTCAGGAAATGACAGATGCTGGTGAGGATGTGGAGAAAGGGGAACGCTTCTACACTGTTGGTGGGAATGCAAGTTGCTGCAGCCACTCTGGAAAACAGCATAGAGGTTCCTCAAAAAGTTGAAAATAGAGCTACCCTATGACCCAGCAATTTCACTACTGGGTATTTACCCTAAAAATACAAACATAGTGATCCAAAGGGGCACGTGCACGCAAATGTTTATAGCATCAATGTCTATAATAGCCAGAGTATGGGAAAAGCCTAGATGTCCATCAACAGAGGAATGGATAAAGAAGATGTGGTATATATATAAACAATGGAATACTATGCAGTCATCAAAAGAAATGAAATCTTGCCATTTGCAACAATGTGGATGGAACTAGAGCATATCATGCTTAGTGAAATAAGTCAATCAGAGAAAGCCAACTATCATATGATCTCCCTGATATGAGGAAGGGGAGATACAACATGGGAAGTTTGGGGGATAGGAAAAGAATAAATGAAACAAGATGAGATCAGGAGGGAGACAAACCATAAGTGACCCTTAACCTCACAAAACAAACAGAGTGTTGCTGGGGGGTTGGGGGGGTTCAGGAAAGGTGGCTGGGATTATGGACATTGGGGAGGGTATGTGCTATGGTGAGTGCTGTATAGTGTGTAAACCTGGTGATTCACAGACCTGTACCCCTGGGGATAAAAATACATTATATATTTATAAAATATTTATATATAATTTACATAATTATATATATTTATATATAATTTATTTATATATAATTTATTTATAATATATTTATATATTTATAAAAAATTATACATTATATATTTATTAAAAAAAGAAAGAAGGAAAGAAAGTCATACTGATATATGAAAACAAAAACAAAAACTAAAACAAAACAAAAAAACCTTCCCTCCTTTATACACCTCTCTTTCCTTAAAAACAAATAAAATAAAATCTTGGCTTCCCTTTTTCACGCTTTGCACCTTATAATCATTAACACTTCCGGTTTTCAAAACACAGTATACCGACACCAGGAATAACTAAAAAGAAAGTCCTAGGAGGAAATGTAATGTTTTGTTAAACTGAAATCTTTTCTTTCATATGGGCTAAGAATGGTAATTGATCTGACTTCATTACAATTTTTCAAACAAATCTCAAAGTAGTTTAATTTACTGAGGAAACACCCAAACCGTAAATGGGAATTTTTTTAAAATTCCATTAATTCACTGAATACAACTAATGATTCAGACAGTGTAAAGTAGTAAAGTAGCTAAGACAAATTATTATAATTATGAATTAAGGGAAAGCACCAATAACCTAAAACCAATTTCAAGAGTGAGGTTGCCAGATACGGCAATAAAAATACAAGGCACTCAGTTAAATTTGAACCTCATTATTTCATTTATAATTCAACTATAATTGCAGTCCAGTTATGTGGAAACCCTATGCAATGACTCTGGACATGGCAATTTTTAATTAACAAAGACATTAATACCATAATTATTTTTTCTATCTGAATTTATTACCTGTGAAAATAGGTAGCTTATGTAATTTAATATTTGACTTTTAGAAAATTAGGAGGCAGAAGTTTTTGTTTTGTTTGTTTCTTTGAAATTGCTTTAAAATAGAAGGGCATAATGAGAGATACTATCTTTACTCTATTCAGTCATTTTTAAAAATTATATAGATAGAGTAAGGTTACTTAGTGCATGTGTACACATGTACATGCCTACATAAATTTTTTTATCCATTCATGGGCATTTCGGTGGTTCCACCTTTTGGCTATTGAAAACAATGATGCTATCAACATGGGTGTACAAGTATTTCCTCAAGTCTCTGCTTTCAGTTCTTTCGAGTACAGAGCTGGATGTAGAATTGTTCCATCATGTGATAGTCTATGTTTACGTTTTTAAGGAACCTCCATACTGTTTTCCACAGCAGGCGTACCATCTTGCAAACCTACCAGCAAGACACAAAAGTTCCAACCTCTCCACATCCTCATCAACACCTGTTATTTCCTGGTTTTTGTTTTGTTCTGTTCTGTTTTTGATAATAGCCATCCTAATCAGTTTGAAATGGTATTTCATGGAGGTTTTGATTTGCATTTTCCTAGTGATTAGTGATGTTGGGAGTATCTTTTGGTGTGCTTATTGGCCTAGTAACGAAGATCTCAAAGTTAAATTTTATAAACATAGCAACATTTCAGAAGGCCAAAGAAATATTTATAAAGGCAAAACCTAATAAAAGAGGGGTGCCTGGGTAGCACAGTTAGTGAAGTAACAGTCTCTTGGTTTCAGCTCAGGTCATGATCTCCAGGTCCTGAGATCCGGTCCGCATCAGGCTCCCTGCTCAGTGGGGAGTCTGCTTGAGATTCTCTCTCTCCTTCTCCCTCTGCCCCTACCCTCCACCAAATAAACAAATAAGTCTTTACAAGAAACTAATAAATTCAAATTGGTGACTTTTTAATGACATTTATTACTATGTTTTGCTTAGTAGTGAAAAGCTCAAAAAGAAACTTTAAAATCCCAATACAAAGGAATTGTACGTATGCCACAAAGCACTGATACTATGAAGTACTAGATGGCAGGATAATAAGTCTCACTTTCAGTAGATACTTAACAACATGGGAAACTAACGTAGCAACAGAATGCTACATGATTTGAGTGTGGAAGATAGGAAAGAGATACATCAAAATGGTTATTGTGATTATTTTTAAGGTTTCATGAATAAATTTAATTTTATTCTTTACATATTCTTCATCATGGGACTTTATGAGTATTTGTCAACTAAACAATGAATTTTAATTTGTTTCAACACTGTTCACATATATAATTAAAAATAGTCATGCATTTAGTTTAAAATTGAACTTTTAGCAAATTGGTTCTAAATTCTGGCTATGTATGAGAATCACTCAAGGACCTGTGACAGTCATATAAATGACCAATACTTTTAGCCAGCTAGCTCAGAAGTATCAGGATGGAGCCCAGGCACCTGTGATGTTAATTCACAGTGAGAGTCGAGGACAACGATCGTGGAAAATAAGCACAAATGAGTCTATCTTGGAAGGGATCCTCCAGCTTTGGTTGTCACAGTTGATCAAAGATGAACCACACAGCGGAACCCAAATCTCTAAGCCACAAAATCAAGCAAACTAAATCACTTGTTTTAATGCTCTAAGTTTTGAGATCCTTACCTAAGCAGCAATAGATAATTAAGTCACGTAATATCCTCACCAATAACAATGTGCCAGGAACTATGCAAATGCTTAACATTCATTACCTCATTAACTTATGATAATAATCCAATAAGGAAAATACATTATCCTAAATATAAACAGTCTTGGGATAGTTTAACAATTTGCTCTTACACAGCCCAATCCAAATCATTAGTATATTAACATTTGCCTAATATGAAGTAGGGTAAATTCAGGAAGACAATTACGTGATAATATACTGTAAATATACAATCATTCACCGTCATCAGCATGCTTCTTTTTCAAGAGATTTAAAGACTCAGGATTTACACTGTCAGTTATGCCAAATAGCTCATAGATTAGTTTTAATTTCTGGTGACTTTCATTTAAGTAACAAGAAATAGATTTCATTTACACAAAAAATACTTTATTATACCCTCCAAAGTTTCATTTTATTTATTTTAGCCTTACTTGTTTTTTGAGTTACTCACCAAATAAATATAACAAACATAAATTACGAGACACTATCCCCTGAAGGCTGGCCACTGGGAAAAGTAGAATAGGAAATTGCTGGAATTCAAAAGAATAAGGATGATTTTGTTAGTGCCAAAACTCCAGCACTCTCTAGCCCTGTGGTTTCTGGTGTGTCATTTAATTTTTCCAATGGCTGGTTTTCTCATTTATAAAATGGATATTCTGGGAATTAATTGAGTTAGTTACTATAAAGGCCTCATCATAATGATTGATATATCAGTAGATATTCAATAAATATTAACTTTTCCATTCTATATTTTATAGATCTGTTACAACAAACATCCATTAAGCAAATCATTATATATTTCAGTTAGAATGTACTAAAAATCATCAAACATTTGAAAGTAACAAAGAATATGTACCAATATCCTCAAAAGGATTTTTACTAAAAAGCAAAACAAAACAAAAAAACTTTCTGCTTTTGGGGACACCTGGGTGGCTCAATGGGTTAAGCCGCTGTCTTCGGCTCAGGTCATGATCTCAGGGTCCTGGGATCGAGTCCCACATCGGGCTCTCTGCTCAGCAGGGAGCTTGCTTCCCTCTCTCTCTCTCTCTGCCTGCCTCTCTGCCTGCTTGTGATCTCTGTCTGTCAAATAAATAAATAAAATCTTTAAAAGAGAAAAAAAGAATAGTGGTACATGGAAGGACATTGCTTCATTCATGAAAATCTATGACAACTTCCACATATAAGACATCCATATCTACATCTAAAATAAACACAAATGATTTTCAAATAAAGTAACAGAAATGTAAATAAAAAACTGCACTTCTGCTAGACTGATTATCATAATCAAAATACAAATGGCACAGTAGTAGTACTTAGAGAAATAAAACCCAAGTCCTCCCCATGACTCAGCAATCCTATTGCTAACTATGTATCACAAAATTGATGAATAGCAGAGGGTAGAGAACCCCAGTAAATGAGCAATAGATTCCAGAAAGAGGTGAAAGGCATTTCAGTGGAGAAAGTCTTCTCCATAAATGGTATCAGAACAAAAAAACACCAATCAAGCTTTGATACTTACTAAGCATGATACACAAAGATTGATTCAAAATGAATCATAGACTTCCATGTAGTATGTAAAACAATAAAATATTTAAAGAAAATGTAGGAGAAATTATTTGCAACTTTAGGACAGGTAAATAGTTCTGACATATGGCACGAAAAGCCTTATCCATTAAAAAAATATATAAATTGCATTTAATAAAAAACTAAAAATTCTTCTCATTCAAAGATACTATTAAGAGAATGAAAAGATAAAATAGAGTGGTATCAGGCACCTGGGTGGCTCAGTCACTAAGCAATTGCCTTCGGATCAGGTCATGGTCCCAGGGTCCTGGGCTCCCTGCTCAGTAAGGAGCCTGCTTCTCCCTCTCTCTCTCCTCCTGCCTGTGTTCCCTCTCTCACTGTGTCTATCTCTGTCAAATAAATAAATAAATAAATAAATAAATAAATAAATAAAATCTTTAGGAAAAAAAAAAAAGGACTGGTATGTGTTATGATAAAACCTTTCATATTTGATTAAGGAAAAAAACCTTTCATCTAGAATAAAGAATTTTGAAAAACTCAGTAATAAAAATACAAACACCAAAACAAATGTATGGAAAATATTTTTCGCCAAAGAAGATGTATGGATGGCAAATAAGTACATAAAACGATAGGCACCATCTTTAGCCATTAAAAAAAATGTGAATTGACACCACAAGACACCACCACACTCCTATTAGAATTGCTAAAAATGAAAGAGTAACCATACCAAGAGTTGGCCAGGATGTTAAGTGGTTAACAGTTTAGCACTTCTAGGCATTACTCAAAAGAAACAAAAGCATATTCTGAAATACTAGGAAACTGAATAATACATCTCTAAATAACTCATAGGTAAAAGAAGAAATCACAAGGGAAATTCTGAAATGAGTGAAAATGAAATTAATCTGTATCAAAATTTATAGGATGCAGCTAAAGTTTATATATGACTAAACACCTATATAGAAAAAAAAAGAGAAGTCAAAAATCAATGTCTCTAGATTCCATCTTAAGAAACTAGCAAATAAAGAGCAAATGAAAAGCAAAGCAAGAGGAGAAAAGAAAACAATAAAAATCAGATAAACTATCGATGGTTGAGAAAACAGAAAAAACAATAGGGAGAAGTCAATGAAACCAGACACTTGCTCTTTGAGAAAATCTTTAAATTTATACATGTCTTGTAAGACTTATCAGGAAAAAGAGAGAAGATATAAATCACCAATAGGAAGAACAAGAGATGCTGGGGCATGACAACATATTCTACGTATATTAAAAGTATAACACAATATTATGAACAATTTTAAACTGATAAATTTGGCAACTTAGATAAAATGGAAAACTCCTTGAATGACAAAGAAAAACTACTAAATCTCAAGCAATAGAAAAATAGAAAACCTGAATAGTCCATTAAAGAAAATAAATTTAGCAAAATGGTGCTACCAATCTGCCAAACAGTATGGAGTTTCCTCAAAAAATTAAAAACAGAACTATCCTAACCTTCCTACACTATTGGTGAGAATGCAAGCTGGTGCAGCCACTCTGGAGAACAGCATGGAGGTTCCTCAAAAAGTTGAAAATAGAGCTACCCTACAACCCAGCAATCTCACTACTGGGTATTTACCCTAAAGATACAAATGTAGTGATCTGAAAGGGCACGTGCCCTTGATTGTTTATAGCACCAATGTCCACGATAGCCAAAAGAACCTAGATGTCTATAAACAGATGAATGAATAAAGAAGTGGTGTGCACACACACACGCATGCGTACACACACATGCGCACACACACACACACACACACACACACACACAATGGGATATTATACAGCCATCAAAAAAAAAAAAAAAGAAATCTTGCCATTTGCAATGACGTGGGTGGAACTAGAGGGTATTACACTAAGCAAAATAAGTCAGTAAGATAAAGACAATTATCATATGATCCCACCGATATGAAGAACTTGAGAAACAAGAAAGAGGACCATAGGGGAAGGGAGGGAAAAATGAAACAAGACAGAACAAGAGAGGGCAACAAACCATAAGAGACTCTAATGTCAGGAAACAAACTGAGGGGTTTGCTGGAGGGGAGGGGAGTGAGAGGAATGGAGTGCTGGGGTAATGGACACTGGGGAGGCTATGTGCTATGGTGAGTGCTATGAATTGTATAAAACTGATGAATCACAGACCTTTACCCCAAAATAAATGATACTTTATATGTTAATTTTAAAAAATAGAACTATCCTATGACCCAACAATTGCACTACTGGGTATTTATTCAAAGGATACAAAAATAGTGATTCCAGGAGCACAGGCAGCCCAATGTTTATAGCAGCAAGTCCACAATAGCCAAAATACGGAAAGAGCCAGATGTCCATCAATGGATGAATGGCTAAAGAAGATGTGGTATATGTATACACACAATGGGATATTATTACCTATCAAAAAGAATGAATTCTTACCATTTGCAATGACATGGATAGATGGAGAAGGTATTATGCTAAGCAAAACAAGTCAGTCAGAGAAAAATAAGTACCACATGATTTCACTCATATGTGGAATGTAAGTAACAAAATAGATGAACACAGCGTGAGGGATGGGACAATCAAATAAGACAAAAACAGAGAGGGAGGCAAATAATAATAGACTCTTAACTATAAGGAACAAACTGAGGGTCACTGGAGGGAAGGGGATGGGGGTATGGGGTAATGGGTGATGAGCATTAAGGAGCACACATGGTGTAATAAATGGTGGGTATTATCTGAAACTGATGAATCACTAAATTCTACCCCTGAAATTAATAATACACTATATGTTAACTCACTTGAATTTAAATAAAATCTTACCAAAATAAGAAATTAAATTTGTAGGAAAAACTTCACACAAAGAAAATTCCAGGCTCAGACATCTACAGTAGTAAATTCAAACACTTAAGAAACAGTACCAATTTTACACAAATTCTTGGGAAAAATGAAGACAAGAAAGTATTTCACAAATCATTATCTCCAGTGAATTTTACTTGGATGTAAAAATAACACTAACATATTACAAGGAAACCAACCAATGTTAATTCACTCTATTTACAGATGGAAAAGAGAAACTAAGTGATCATTTCCATAGATTTAAACTAAAGATGTGACAAATCCAATATCCATTCCTCATGAAGTCTCACAGCAAGTTAGCAGTAGAAAATTTTCTCAACCTTGTAAAGAGCATCTATGAAAATCTATAGCTAACATCATACAAACATTATACACTTAATGATGAAAGACTAAATACTTTCCAAGATCAAGGCCTTTATGTTCAGTCTTATGACTGTATCCAGCATTGAACTAGAGGTTATGCCCAGTGCAATAAAGCAAGAAAAAAGAATAAAAGGCATGAGGGTTGCCTGAGTAGTTCAGCTGGTTAAGCATTTGCCTTCAGCTCAGGTCATGATCCCAGGATCCTGAGATCAAGCCCCAAATCAGGCTCCCTATTCAGCATAGAGTCTGCTTCTCCTTCTGCCCCTTCCCCAGCTTATGCTCACTCTCTCTCTTTCCCTTTTGCTTTGTCTCTCTCTAATAAATTTAAAAAAAAAAAAAACTTTTTTAAAAAGGCATGAAAATTAGAAAAAAAAACAAAACTTTTATTCCAAAAGACAAGATTGTCTCCATAGAAATTACTACAGAATCAACAACAAAAACAACAAAAAACTAACAAAACTAAGTGAATTTATGAAGAATTTAGGCTACAAAGTCAATATATAAAATATCTAAAATTGAAATAAAAAACACCGTTTACATTAGAATCAGAAATATTAAATACTCAAGAATATTTTTGACAAATGTTTTATAAGAACCATACACTAAAAAGTATTAAACATTGTCAACTAAAATTAAAGATCTAAATAAGTGATAATTTAGAACTGGGTGATACAATATTGTTAAAATGTCAATACTTCCCTAAGTAATCTACAGATTCCCAATCAAAATCCCAAAGGGATTCTAAAATTCATACAGAGGACAAACACTATCTCATCATGTCTTATTAAAAGCTACAGTAAAGCTATAATACGTATTATGGTATTAGCATCAAGATATAAAAATAAATCAATGACACACAATGACAGTAAAGTCACACATATATGCACAATTGATTTCTGATGAAGGTTGAAAGGCAATTCAACAGATAAAGGGCAGAGAGGCAGGTGGGAAGAAGAAGCTGCAAAGAGGCACAAGGAACCCCCACGGACGAGGTATTTATTCACAGTCTTGCCTGTGGTGATGGTTTCCTGGTACTATGATATCCTGAAACTTGTAAGATACATGGCTTCATGTATCTTAAACCATGAGATACATGGTTTATTGTATGTCAATTACACCTCAGTAAATCTATAATTAAAAAACAAAAAACAAAGCAAAAAACAGCCAGTATCCTTATCCCCGCCCATGGATAAGGCATCTGTAATAAAATGTAGGCTGACAGGAAGAGCCTAGAAATTTTTACCAACATCAGCAAGGCTTTGTAAATTGCATGGGGAGTCCACAGGTGTTCACTTCACTCTGCTTCACAAATACAGATGCAGAAACTTCTATAAGTATAAAATAATAAATATAAAAATTACCGATCCTTGTATGCGATTAATACAGGCAGCATTTTGCAATGGCATGTGTGTGCATATATGAGACTACAGAGGTGGGATGAAGAGAAAAAACAAATAAAAAATACCTTGCATAAACGAATTATTATACTATGCTGTGAACTAATAAGTCTGATTAATGCAACTCTTTGCGTCATATATAAAACAAACAAAATCACTACTGGATTTTAAACCCACGAGGTTATTTCTCAGTAATTTAGTTTTTAAAACAAAATTAGCATAAATAAATAAATAAATAAAACAAAATTAGCATGCAAATCTAAGCAGACCTGGGATATTTCATTTTGGGGAAAAAGTAATCCATATCTACATAAGGGTAAATGTTATTTTAAATTAAATGACTGATTTCCAAAGGAAGTTTTGTTTTCAGCAACCTGATTAGTGACAGCTGAATGACACATTAGCTGTAGACCTCATCATGGCCACTAAAAAGGTTGGGCTTTCCATCTAAGCTTCCTGAATGTAAAGAGATCCAGAAAAACATCTTTTATTCTCTAACACTCTGGCTGGTTAACACAAGTTATCGATCCTGGGATTTAGGGTCGCCAAATACTTTCTTAATTAAGAGCTCCAGGTTATTGACTATCCCCATTCCCCTGTGCCCTTTTCTTAGTCCTATGTGAGATGAAAAACTCTTACCATTTCGCAACTCATCTCAAGGGAAGCACCTCGATTTACTATAAAAACAGCAACGGCTCACTCATGACTTCATCTCAGTGGTTCAAGAACCTTGCTCCCTACATTTCTCTTCTACGTTCCCAGGGTTAAGCAACACCTGCAGTGGGATTTCACGGCCACCGTGGAACCCCTGTGGGAGCAGGGGATGCTCCTGGTGACACCCCCAGACAGAGCCAATGGCACAGCCCTGCTTTCCTGTAAGGTCAGCCTGACAAGCCAACCAGCCTGAAACACTGTTCTGAGTTTGCCAGACTCTGTATTCATTCTAGACAGCTATAAATGTTAGTGGCTATTTTTAAAGTACATAAGGATATTTTGAGAAAATCCATGTAGGTATTATTGCTAATTATTGCTATTATTGCTAATTAATTGCTAATTAATTTCACCATTTAAACAAGTAATTACTTTGAAAGTTACTCAAGATCCTTCTGAATGGAGGACTGAATCCTTCAGCCATTCAGAATGGACCCTATGACATTTTTGCTTTTATTTTTTTTAAAGATTTTCCTTATTTGGTTAGTTATTCATTCATTCATTCACTTGTTTATCTAATTAATTTATTTATTTGAGCAGGGGGGTGGGAAGGAGCAGAGGAAGAGGGAAGCGCAGATTCTGCGCCGAGCAGGAAGCCAGCCCCACCTGGGGCTCGATCCCACAATCCTGAGGTCATGCCCTGAGCTGAATCAAGAGTTGCTCAACCAACTGAGCCACCCCGGCACCCCAACCTCATGACATTTTTAAAGATCATTTTCTTTAGGGTAAAAGTCACATTTGAAAAAGATAAACCAGACTTAAACTGTACACAACTTTAAAGTAAATTTAAACTGTACAATTTTAAATTGGTTTAAAACCTTATTCTCAGAACGCTAAACTGTGAAGATCTTTTCAGACACCCATAGTGATAAATGAACATCCACGTATAAACCAGTGATGTCTACCAGGACAAGGCGATAGCTGTCCAGAGCTCAGTGACATGCAAATCACCAAATCAGAGACGGCCGACAGTAGGAAGTTGGTAAGAAGAATGATTTATAAAGTCCAAAACCCACGAGTACCTTCAAATCCCCTGAATAAGGTTCATAAGAAGTAGATAGGGATAAGAAGCAATGCTTACATCATTTGAATTGAAGAACTGTTGCAAGTAAAACCAAATTAGGATAAAGACTCATAGTTATAATAGAAGACAACAGAAACACATGATTCATAATGTAGAAAGAATTTTTTAAAAACAACAATACTCAAATGTTCCCAGGGATTATGAGTCAGATAAAATTAGGTTGTGCAGTATTTTTATGTAATGTTTTGTGTGATACATTTACCTAAAGGCTTATCCTAAAGCAATATGTTTCTGCTTTTATCAACTGCCTGAGGATGAAAATGTATCAATGATTTTAGAAGTCTTAAACATCTTTAATATATTCCTGATATTAGATGAGCTATAATCACACATAAAGCTACCTCCTAGAAAGCTTTTGAGAATTGCTTTTGCCTGCAGTCTCTGGTACTCATACTTCAGAGATTAGAAATATCTTCCTTAAAAAGACTTCTCTTTTTGCCCATAGAAATCAAACAAATTTTGTTAAACAGTGAGGCAGAAAAGGAGCTGTTATAAATCAGTGATATTCTCCTTAATTACCTAATTTATTTATCATAGGTTAAAAACCAATCTTGGAAGTGCAAAAGTCACATGGTCACGTGGTTGTCACAACAGCAATATACTAACTTCAGGGAGGAATCATATTCCCATAGATTGAAATAGTTTCCATGCAATGCTCAATGATTGAGTTTTATTGACTTGATCGGCTTCCACAATGACAGTGGCTATCTATGAACATATCCCATGTAAAGAAAAAAGGTACAATTAAAAAACACTTCACCATACAATGTTTATGCTTTTTTAGAATAATTTTACGTTAACACTTTCCTCTAACTTCATCCCATCATCACACATTTTTCTTGGATTCCTCTTAGGTAAAATATTATTTCTCTGCTATAAATAATCTTTTCATAATTAAAGTATTCCCCTAGTTCATGATTTAACAAAAACAGAATTTAGATTATGGCTATATTCTATGAAATGGTGCCCTGTGATTCTAACCTTTCTATGCTTTGTTTCCTTCTTTTTCCTCTGAACATGGAAAGTTAGGGTCATTCATATGCTGAATATTGATCAGAAGAGAAAAATATATGAGGTGTGAGTTATACTTTAACTAGTGACTTTATATTTATTTGCTCAGTATTACTTACACATCGATCACTTGATCTTGCAATCTAAGTTTTTTATCTTGTGAGGAAAGTGTTGCTGTTATTGTTTTGTTTTGTTTTGTTGTTTTGTTTTGTTTTAAGAGGAATGAGTAATTGGATTTTCTTTAGAACTCACAAAATCCAAGAAAGAGGACATACTGCATACTGCTTGCTTAAAACTGTCAGGGCTTTGACAATGGTTTCTTTGATGGTTTTAATGCTAGGTTTGGGGAAACTCTGAGTGTGTTCAATAGGAATGAGTGCTTTTTTGAGAGATGCGATAGTTCAAACTTTCAAGAGTATTTCATGTCGGATGTAAGTGCATGATCTCTAAGGCCACATCTTTCTCACTGGTGGATGTGGCCAAGAGGATACAAAGCATCAGCTGAAATTCCATCCAAGAGGATTACTGGATCCTACCCTAGAGCTTCTAAATGCAGTGCAGACCAATGTGGGTACTTTGGGGATGGACTCGTGCTTCAGTGAACCCCATATGAAAAACAACGCTCCTTCATATAGCCCCCTAACAACACTGGAGAAGCACTTCTTGTTTTATAGACAGAGACCCTCTATTTTTGCCTTAAAGTAATTCAAAAGCATTTATTGAACAATTGTTATGCACTGGGCCTACAGAGACACAGGTGAAGAAAAACAACTTAAAAAAAAAACAAAAGAGGGGAGGAGTCAAGATGGCAGAGGATAACAGGCTGAGATGATATCAGGTGGCAGGAGATCAGCTAGACAACTTATCAAACGATTGTGAACACCTACAAATCCAAAAGGAGATTGAAAAGAAGAGCAGCAATTCTAGAAACAGAAAATCGACCACTTTCTGAAAGGTAGGATGTGCGGAGAAGTGAATCCAAAGCCAAGGGAAAATAGACTGTGGGGGGAGGGGCCGGCTCCTGGCAAGTGGCAGAGCAATGGAGCACAAAATCAGAACTTTTAAAAGTCTGTTCCATTGAGGGACGTTGCTTGAGAGGCTAAGTGGGGGTGGAGCCCTTGTGGGGACAGCATGGTCTCAGGGCCCACAGGGTCACAGAAGGATCCAGGGTGTCTGAATGCAGAAGAGCTTGCAGGTGTTAGAGTGAGGAAGCCAGCTACAGAGATGGAGCTGAGGAGTGAGCTCTCAGCTCGGGGTTATCTTAAACTGTGAGCCGTGGCACAGTCAGACCACTGGTGTTTGACCAGGGACCCCACAAGTGGCAGATCTGGGGAGACACCCATGAAAGAATGGCAGGAACCTGTTGGGATTGGAGACTCCAGGCGAGGCTGTGTGCCAGAGACAGAGATGATCGGTCCCAGGTCGGGTGGGCTCGGAGCGTGGCCAGAGGCCAGGGAGACGGGAATGACTGAGCACTTTTCTCCGAGGGCGCACTGGGGAACGGGGTCCCGAGTTCTCAGCTCCTACAGGCTGGAGACTGGAAAGCCGCCATTTTCATTCCCGTCCAACAGAACTCTACAGAAAGTGCACAGGGAACAAAACCTCCCGAGAGTGAACCCAAGCACATTACTTAGCCCTACCCCTGGCAAAGGCGGTGCAATTCCAACATGGGCAAAGACACTTGAGAATCACTGCAACAGGCACCTCCCCCAGAAGATCAGCAAGAAAATCCAGCCAAGACCAAGCTCACTGATCAAGGAGAACAGCAGAATTCCAAAGGAGGAGTAAGCAAAGCATTGAATTCAGGGCTTTCTCCCCATGACTCTTTAGTCTTGAAAAGTTAATTAATTTTTTTATTTTTTTTCTTGCTCCAATTTTTAAACGTTTACTTTCCCCTTTTAACTTTTTTAAACTAGTTTTTCATAAAATTACCTTTCTTTAAAAAAATCTTTTTGAACCTTCATTATTGTAGTTATTTTTTGTATACACAAAGGATTTTCTCTTCTAAAAAATTCTGGGATACAACTTCTTCAAATAGATTGAAATATACCCTAAATCTAGCAAAGGGCTTTGTTCTAGGCTCCAGCATGAGTAAATTCTCTCCAGCCTCTTCTTCTTTCTTTTCCCAACCAACTTATCTTATCAACTACTTTTTTAGAATTTTTTTTCTAATTTTCACCTTTACAATCATATTCCATCCCTTCATCATGTTTACCCTTATTTTTGTGTTTTTATTATCATAAAAAGAATTTTTTTCTTTCTTTAAAATTTTGGGAGGTATTTTCTTCTAAGAGACCAAAGTAATCCCAAAATTAAGTGGGTGGCTCTGTTCTATTCACCAGTCTAATATACATATTTTATTTTTTATTTTCTTTCTTTTTTTTTTAATTTTTAACTTCTTTTTACCCTCTTTCTTCTCCCCACAATTTGGTGTCTGTTCCGATTTGGTTAATGCACATTTTTCTGGGGTCTTTGCCACCCTTTAAGTATTTTATTCTCTCATTCATATATTCTTATCTGGATAAAATGACAAGGCAGAAAAGCTCACCACACACCACACACACACACACCACAAACAACAACAACAACAACAACAAACCCAAGAGGCAGTACCGAAGGCCAGGGACCCTATCAATACAGACATTGGTAATATGTCAGATCTAGAGTTCAGGATGATGATTCTCAAGGTGCTAGCTGAGCTCAAAAAAGGCATGGATGATATTGAGGAAACACTGGCTGGAGAAATAAAAGAACTAAAATCTAACCAAGTTGAAATAAAAAAAGCTATTAATGAGGTGCAATAAAAAATGGAGGCTCTTACTGCTAGGATAAATGAGGCAGAAGAAGGAATTAGTGATATAGAAGACCAAATGACAGAGAATAAAGAAGCTGAGCAAAAAAGAGACACCTACTGGACCATGAAGGGAGAATTTGAGAGATAAGTGATACCATCAGATGAAACAACATTAGAATAATTGGGATTCCAGAAGAAGAAGAAAGAGAGGCAGGCAGAAGGTACACTGGAGCGAATTATTGTAGAGAACTTCCCTAATATGGCGAAGGGAACAAGCATCAAAATCCATGATGTGCAGAGAATCCCCCTCAAAATCAATAAGAATAGGTCCACACCCTGTCATCTAATAGTAAAACTTACAAGTCTTAGTGACAAAGAGAAAATCCTGAAAGCAGCCCGGGACAAAAAGTCTATAACATACAATAGTAAAAATATTAGATTGGCAGCAGACTTATCCACTGAGACCTGGCAGGCCAGAAAGAACTGGCATGATTTATTCACAGTAATAAATGAGAAAAACACACAGCCAAGAATACTATATCCAGCTAGGCTATCACTGGAAATAGAAGGAGAGATTAAAAATCTTCCAGGACAAACAAAAACTAAAAGAATTTGTAAACACCAAACCAGCTCTACAGGAAATATTGAAAGGGGTCCTCTAAGCAAAGAGAGAGCCTAAAAGTAGCAGACCAGAAAGGAACAGAGACAATATACTGTAACAGTCACCTTACAGGCAATACAATGGCACTAAATTCATATCTCTCAATAGTTACCCTGAATGTAAATGGGCTAAATGCCACCAATCAAAAGACAGAGGGTATCAGAATGGATAAAAAAGCAAAACCCATCATTATGCTGTCTATAAGAAACTTATTTTAGACCTAAAGACACCTCCAGATTTAAAGTGATGGTGTGGAAAACAATTTACCATGCTAATGGACATAAAAAGAAAGCTGGGATGGCAATCCTTAGATCAATTAGATTTTAAGCCAAAGACTATAATAAGAGATGAGGAAGGACACTATATCATACTCAAAGGGTCTGTCCAACAAGAAGATCTAACAATTTTAAATATCTAAGCCCTAACATGGGAGCGGACAAATCTATAAACCAATTAATAACAAAATCAAAGAAACACATCAACAATAATACAATAACAGTAGGGGACTTTAACACTCCCCTCACTGAAATGGACAGATCATCCAAGCAAAAGATCAACAGGGAAATAAAGGCCTTAAATGACACACTGGAACAGATGGACATCACAGATATATTCAGAACATTCCATCCCAAAGCATCAGAAGACACATTCTTCTCTAGTGCACATGGAACATTCTCCAGAATAGATCACATCCTGGGTCACAAATCAGGTCTCAACTGGCACCAAAAGACTAGGATCATTCCCTGCATATTTTCAGATCACAATGCTCTGAAGCTAGAACTCAATCACAAGAGGAAATTTGGAAAGAACCCAAACATATGGAGGGTAAAGAGCATCCTACTAAATAATGAATGGGTCAACCAGCAAATTAAAGAAGAATTGAAAAAATTCATGCAAACAAATGATAATAAAAACAGAAAATCTATGTTCAAAATATGTGGGACATGGCAAAGGCAGTCCTGAGAGGAAAATATACAGTGATACAAGCCTTTCTCAAGAAACAAGAAAGGTCTCAAATACACAACCTAACCCTACTCCTAAAGGAGCTGGAGAAAGAACAACAAAGAAAGCCTAAACCCAGCAGGAGAAGAGAATAATAAAGATAAGAGCAGAAATCAATGAAATAAAAATAAAACAAAACAAACAAACAAACAAAAACAATAGAACAAATCTATGAAACTAGGAGCTGGTTCTTTGAAAGAATTAGTAAGATTGATAAAACCCTGGCCAGACTTATCAAAAAGAAAAGAAAACGGATCCAAATAAATAAAACCATGATTGAAAGAGGAGAGATCACAACCAACACCAAAGAAATACAAACAATTATAAGAACATACTAAGAGAAGCAAATTTGACAATATGGAAGAAATGGATGCATTCCTAGAGACATATAAACTCCCAAAACTGAACCAGGAAGAAATAGAAAACCTGAACAGACCCATAACCAGTAAGGAGATTGAAACAGTCATCAAAAATCTCCCAACAAACAAGAGCCCAGGGCCAGATAGCTTCCCAGGGGAATTCTACCAAGCATTTAAAGAATAATTAATTCCTACTCTCCTGAAAATTTTCCAAAAAATAGAAATGGAAGGAAAACTTCCAAACTCATTTTATGAAGCCAGCATTATGCTAATACCAAAACCAGACAAAGATCCCATCAAAAAAGAGAATTACAGAACAATATCCTTGATGAACACAGATGCAAAAATTCTCACCAAAATACTAGCCAATGGATCCAACAGTACATCAAAAGGATTATTCACCACGACCAAGTGGGATTTATTCCAGGGCTGCAAGGTTGGTTCAACATCCACAAATCAATCAATGTGATACAATACATTTATAATAGAAAGAACAAGAGCCATATGATACTCTCAGTAGATGCTGAAAAAGCAACTGACAAAGTACAACGTCCTTTCATGATCAAAATCCTTCAAAGTATAGGGATAGAGGGTACATATCTCAATATCATCAAAGCCATCTATGAAAAACCCAAAGCAAATATTCTCAGTAGAGAAAAACTGAGATCTTTTCCACTAAGGTCAGGAACACAGCAAGTATGTCCATTATCACCACTTCTATTCAACACAGTACTAGAAGCCCTAGCCTCAGCAATCAGACAACAAAAATAAATTAAAGGCATCTGAATCAGCAAAGAAGTCAAACCCTCACTCTTTGTAGATGATATGATATTTTATGTGGAAAACCCAAAAGACTCCATTCCAAATCTGCTAGAACTTGTACAGGAATTCAGTAAAGTGTCAGGATATAAAATCAATGCACAGAAATCAGTTGCATTTCTCTAACACCAAGAACAATACAGAAGAAAGGGAAATTAAGGAGTTAATCCCATTTACAAAGGCACTCAAAGCCATAAGACACCTAGGAATAGACCTAACCAAAGAGGCAAAGAATCTGTACTCAGAAAACTATAAAGTACTCATGAAAGAAATTGAGGAAAACACAAAGAAATGGAAAAATATTCCATGCTCATGGATTGGACGAACAAATATTGGGAAAATGTCTATGCTACCTAAAGCAATGTACATGTTTAATATAATCCCTATCAAAATACCATTCATTTTTTAAAGAAGATATGGTGTATATATACAAGGGAATAATACTATGCAGCCATCAAAAGAAATGAAATCTTGTCATTTGCAATGACATGAATAGAACTAGAAGGTATTATGCTTAGCAAAATAAGTCAATCAGAGAAAGACAATTATCATATGATCTCCCCGATATGAGGAAGTTGAGAGGCAATATACGGGGTTTGGGGGGGGTAGGAAAAAAATAAATGAAACAAGATGGGATCGAGAGGGAGACAGATCATAAGAGACTCTTAATCTCACAAAACAAACTGAGGTTGTTGCGGGGAAGGGGGTAGGGAGAAGGTGGTGGGGTTATGGACATTGGGGAAGGTATGTGCTATGGTGAGTGCTGTGAAGTGTGTAAACCTGGTGATTCACAGAACTGTATCCCCAGGGCTAATAATACATTATATTTTAATAAAAAAACTAAAAATTTAAAAAAAAAGAAAAGAAAAACACCTTCCTTCAAGAATCTCCCAATCTAGAGAAGAAAAGAGACTAGCAAATAAATGACTTTGCAGATAGATTTTTTAAGTGCTGAGCCAGCGACAGAAAAACAGGAATAAAGGAACAAATGGGAACCCAGAGTTAGTTCCTCTTAGAAGGAACAGAGCCTGGGAAAAGCTTCACAGAGAGGGGACAGTTGAAGTTGGCCTTGAGGAATGAGAAGAATGTGTCAAGTGGAGGAGGGAGGCGTGAGGAAGGGGCACAGAGGAGGGTGGAAGGTGGAGGGCAGAGGTACATCCCAAGCCCAGAGAAAAGCATGGACAAAGGCACAGATCAGAACATGTCCAGTCCACCTACCCTAGGAGACAAGGCGTGTCCAAGGAGCTCCTCCCCCTTGGCAACGGCATTTTCTTTTCTCGCCCACTGGATTATTCTCCAGCCTCTTATCCATAACAAATCACATTGCCCACAAGTGGCAGGACCAAGATGATTAAAAGCTCTCGGTGAAAAAGGCCAACATTTGGTAAAATGCTACTTTATCAATAAATGTGTGTGAATGTATATACTTGTGACCATGGATAAATCTGCCATTTCTTAAATTCCTAAGTATGGAGGCTAACTCCTTTGTTATCAGCAAAATAACTAAATGATTATCCAAACACAACGAAAAATAGTATGCTTGGTTTTCCTAAAGGTCAAACAACTCCAGCCTGTATAAAGGTAATGTGGGAGTGGAAACAGGGAAGGGGATGGCACAGTGTGGCCACAGCTGACCCTCAGCCAAGGCCCAGAAGAGAAGACCAAGGCACAAGCCTCAGGTACAGACTCAAAAAAGCAGCTGACGTAGGAGGTGGTAGTTTTGATAGCTACTGGGTGTATGCATACTAGTAGCTCCAAGCTCTCACCTCAAACCTCGCGTACACATGTCTCTCCTTTTAGAGGAACTAAAGGAGTGGTACAAAAAATGTTCAATATGGCATTAGACAGGGGGAAGGGAGTCTGATTGCTGAGCATCAGCCCTGGCGTTGGTGATGCTTTTTATCTCCCAAAGTGATTTTAAATATTTATATTAAATTAATTTTACATATTAAATATGTCTTTAACTATTATTGCTTTATTTTTGAGGAGAAATATAAAGAGAAAGAACAAACTTTTTTCTCTCAATACAAGGACATAACACTAGAGTAACAGAGTTTCTAAAATTCACAGGGATCAGAGGGCCCAGATGACCCAGTTGGTTAAGATTCCGACTCTAGATTTTGGTTCAACCCCACGTGGGGCTCTGCAGTTAGCACTGAGTGTGAAGCCTGATTATAGACTCTCCCTGTCTCTCCCTCTGCCCCTCTGCATGTGCACACTCTCCCTCTCTCTCAAAATCAATCTATCAAAAGAATAAAAAAATTATAATAAAAAATTCAATGTATTTTTTGTGTTCTTTGGCAGAATAAAAGAAATCCTCCAAAATATTTTAAAGGTAATTTTAGGACTTAAGAATCGGTATCAATGTAGCCAAGATAACAGATACAAAAGTCACTTGATCAGAGATAACAAAAGTTGGAAAAGCCCTCAAAGGCTATGTTGTCCACCTAACCAGATGCAGGAATCCCTTCTCAGCAGTTAGACAAGCAGACAACCAATTCCCTCTCAAACCCTTGTGATGGCAGGAAGTTGACCATTTTATAACATAACCCATCCCATGGTTGAATAGTTCTGGCTTCACAAAAGAAATCTTTTATCTTCACAGCTTCTATCCCTCAATCCAAACTCCATCCCCTGGAGAACAAGTCAGCTATTTAAAAATTGATGCATCTTCCCATATTTTAAGCACTTATCATGTCTTTCTACAATTTTCTTTTCCAGGGTCTATAACCACATTTCCATGTGATGTGGTATCTACTCAGGACTTATCCTCCACAATCTCTTTGGAAGCGGTATGGTGTGACAAAGTCCTTGAAAATTGCAGAGTAGAGACTTTCATAGACAGTAGCAATGGGGCCCAATTTATTTATTAACATTTTTCCTGTAATTAAAAAATGGCTTTCTCCTATTTTATATTGGTGAAATAGCATTTTATAAAATAATGAAAAACAAAGAAACAATGGCTTTGAATGACACACTGTAACAGATGGATTTAATAGATGTATTCAGAACACTCCATCCTAAAACAGAAGAACACACATTCTTTTCAAGTGCACACAGAACATTCTACAGAACAGATCACATATTAGGCCACAAAACAAGCCTCAACAAATTCAAGAAGACTGAAGTCATACCATGTATCTTTTCTGACCACAACACATGAAACCAGAAGTCAACCACAAGAAAAAATTTGGTAAGACCACAAATATATGTAAGTTAAATAACGTGCTACCAAACAATGAATGGGTTGATCAGGAAATAAAAGAAGAAATTTAAAAATGCATGGAAACAAATTAAAATGAAAATAGTGTGGACCAAAACCATTGGAATGCATCAAAGGTGATTCAAAGAAGGAATACAGGTCTATGTCAAGATGTAAGAAAAATCTCAAATAAACAACCTAACATTATATCTAAGTCTAACAGCTAAGAAAAAGAAACAGGAAACCTAAAATCAGCAGACGGAAGGAAATAACAAAGATTAGAGCAGAAATAAATGAAATAGAAACTAAAACATACATATCAGAAAACAATGAAACTAGAAGCTGCTTCTTTGCATAAATCAGTGAAATTGATAAACTTCTACTCAGATTTATCAAGGAAAAAAAGAGAGAGAGAGAGAGAGAGAGAGAGAGAGAAAGGATTCAAATAAATAAAATCACAAGTGAGAAAGAAGAAATAACAACCAAGATCACATAAATGCAAACAACTATAAGAGAATTTTATGAATAATTATATGCTGAAAAATTAGACAACCTAGAAGAAAAGGATAAATTCCTAGAAACATATAAACTATCAAAACTCTAACAGGAAGAAATAGAAAATTTGAACAGACCAATAACCAGCAAAGAACTTGATTAGTAATCAAAAAACACCCAACAAACAAAAAGCTAGAACTAGACAGCTTCACGGAGGAATTCTACCAAACTTTTAAAAAACAGTTAATACCAATTCTCCTCAAAGTATTCCATAAAATAGAAGAGGAAGGAAAATTTCCAAATTCATTCTATGAGGCCAGCAGTAGACTGGTACAAAACCAGATAAAGAGGGGTGGCTGGGTGGCACAGTCGATTAAGCAACTGATTATTGATTTTTGGCTCAAGCCATGATCTCAGGGTCATGAGATTGAGCCCTGCATTGGGAAAAAGCATTTGACTAAGCATAACATCCACTTATGATAAGAATCCTCAACAAAGATTTAGAAGAAATATACCTCAACATATTAAAGGTCATATATGAACAGTCCACAGCTAACATCATCTTTAATGGGAAAATAAGTAAGAAAAAACTCTAACTTCAGAAACAAAACAAGGATGTCCATTCTCACCATAGTACTAGAAGTCCTAGCCTCAGGAGTCGGACAGCAACAACAACAACAAAAAATAAAATAAAATAAAATAAAATAAAATAAAAAGCACCCAAACCTCTAAGGAAGAAGTAAAATTTTCATTATTAATAGATGACCTGATACTATATACAGAAAACCTGAGAGGCTCCACCAAAAAATTGCTGGAACTGATAGATAAATTCAGTAGTCCCAGGATAAAAAGTCAATGTACAGAAATCCATTCCATTTCTAGACACCAATAACAAATCAGCAGAAAGACAAATTAAGAAAATAATCTTATTTATAGCTACAGCAAGAATAATAATTTGGTTAGGAATAAACCTAACCAAAGAGGTGAAAGACTTGAACTCTGAAAATTATAAAATTATAAAATGAAAGAAACTGATGATAATACAAAGAAATGGAAAGACAGTCCATGCTCAGGGATTATAAGAACAAATACTGTTAAAATGTCTGTACTACCCAAAGCAAACTACACATTTAATGCCATCCCTATTAAAATATGAATAGCATTTTTCACAGAACTAGAATAAACAATCCCCAAATTTTTATGCAACCACAAAAGACCCTAATAGCGAAAGCAACCTTCAAAAAGAAAAGCAAAGATAGGCATCATAATTTTCTACTTCAAGTTTTATTACAAAGCTGTAGTAATCAGAGCAATATGGTACTGGCACAAAAAACGGACACACAGATCAGTGTGACAGAATAGAAAACCCAGAAATGAGCCCACAACTCTGTGGTCAATTAATCTTCAACAAAGAATAATAGAACATCCAATGGGAAAAGGACAGTCTCTTTAACAAAAGGTGTTGGGAAAACTGGATAGTAACATGCAAAAGAATGAAACTGAACAACTTTCTTATAGCATACATAAAAATAAACTCAAAATGGATTAAAAACCTAAATGTGAGACGGGAAACCATAAAGATCCTAGAAAAGAACATAGACAGTAACCTTTTTGACATTGGCCATAGCAACATTTTTCTAGATATATCTCCTGAAGCAAGGGAAATTAAAGCAAAAATAAATTATTGGGACTTTATCAAAATAAACAACTCTGAACAGCAAAGGAAACAATTAACAAAACCAAAAGGCAACCTAGAGAATGGGAGAAGTGATTTTCAAATGACATATCTGATAAAGGATTAGTATCCAAAATATATAACAAAGTTATAAAACTCAACA